>NC_063178.1:44353223-44653223 GCF_023159225.1 Perognathus longimembris pacificus
GACTGCATGCATTCCCTCTACTCCAAACACTCTTGAACAGACCCATTCTCTGTTCAGAAGAATAGAAATGCATTTGTAAATGTGTTAGTCTTGACATTCCCAGGACCTTCAAAGAGCATTATGTTCTTCCAGGTCTCTAAATGGAGCAACATCTTGGCTAGTTCAGAGATAGAACCATAATGATAGGTATGAGACCAAGTTTTGTTCTTTCACTCTCCCTCTTCTTTCCTTCCTTCCTTCTGTCTCCTTCCTTCCTTCCTTCCTTCCTTCCTTCCTTCCTTCCTTCCTTCCTTCCTTCCTTCCTTCCTTCCTTCTTCCCTCCCTCTTTCCTTTTCTTTTGTGCCAGTACTGGGTGAAAACAGCCATTGCAGAACCACATGGACACAGCCGGTTACAGCAACAGGAGTCTTTTGTCTGCCTGGGATGACCGTGACCACCTCCCCCATGGGAGAGGGAGAAATAGTGCTTGTCTTTATGTAGCATGGGGGTGGGGATTTCTTAACATAGGCGAGTTAAGGGCCAGGGATTCATGTAGGGCTTGGGAACGGGTTAGTTTGTTACAGCGGACTAAGATTTGTGGCAGCTGCCTGGATAGTAGATAAGGGAGTGTGCTGTTAGCATTTTTGGTGGAGACTCAACAAATGGAACATTACTTCAAGGTGAGAGGAGGGGGGGAGCTGGTTATCAGCCGCCTGCTACAAAAGGACCCTTGGTGGGCCAATAGGAGGAAAGGGCAATGCCAGGCTAACATTGCAGATGAAACTCAGCACAAAACTGGCACTTTAACATTTGAGCCACATCTCCACTTCTAGCTTTTTGCTGAATGGCAGATCAGAATCCCATTGACTTTCTATCGGGACTGGCTTCTAAGTAGTATCCCTATGGTGTAGGTTATGGCCTGAAGCCTGGCAGAAGTGATGCCATTTTGTCCCCCATGGAAAAAAGCTCCTGACCCCAGAACTGTTGTTTGCTCAAACATGTGTTGCAAAAAAGCTGTTTACTCAGCAGATTCTAAAAAAGAAAAGTCCCCCAAAATGTTCCAGCCTATCAGTATTTAGGGGAGTAAGTCTACATTTACTGCTCAGTTTTGTTTCTGGATATGCTTTGCAAAACAAAGCATTGCTTGGCAGAAAGGATGTGGTTTTTGTCTTTAAAAGACTTAACTCTGAGCTGCTTCCAGATGCACAATTTGGAAAGTCTATGTGCAGCCGCTAGCCTGTGGAGGGGACTCCTATGATGTGGCTTATTAAATGTGGCATCCTCTGTTTTCTTGCTGATTAGGTCACAGCTCTCAGAGCTCACAATCCTGAGTAGCTAGGATTACAGGTGGGAGCCACCACCTTTCTGCTGAAAGCTGTTCCAAGTCTCTGAAAGGAGAGATGGGGAGAAATCAGGGGGTTGCAGTGTGACTATCAGATGAATGATTCCACACTACAGAGTGGAGACTGATTTATGTGGAATCAATACAGATTTGGTTCCCCGTCTTTGAGTGTAAGAAAGATCCAAGCAGGTCATCTCTTTATATCAAACTGAATTCAATTCTCTGTCTCAGTTTTCTAGTTGCCAAGTGTGGGGCTCCCCCTCCCCTTTTCTCAAGAGGTAACATGGTTCAAAACAGCTTATATTCATTTGCTAAATGGAACTCTTCTATACAACCACTTAAAGATAATCATTTTAAAAAATACATTTTAAAGTAAAACTTTAAGAGAATTTGTCTTAGGTAGTTGTAGATAATGCAGCTAAAAGTTCAATCAAATTGGCACACAAGGTGCTGGGGATATGGCCTAGTGGCAAGAGTGCTTGCCTCCTATACATGAGGCCCTGGGTTCAATTCCCCAGCACCACATATGCAGAAAATAGCCAGAAGTGGCTCTGTGGCTCAAGTCGCAGAGTGCTAGCCTTGAGCAAATAGAAGCCAGGGACAGTGCTCAGGCCCTGAGTCCAAGCCCCTGGACTGGCCAAAAAAATAAAGGGCACACAAGCTGGCAAAATCTGGTTTTGTAAAAGGATGTAACAGTAAAAGGTAGAACTTAATTAAAATAGATTTTTGTTTAAAAGGAGGCTTTACAAAATTGTTTGAAAGGAAGCAATCAATTTGAGATTCCATTTTTCTTTGGCAGTGCCACTGGGGCTTGAACTCAGGGCCTCCGCAATGTCCCTAGGACTCTTTTTGCTCAGAGCCAGCACCTTACCAGTTTGAACCACAGGTCACCTTCTGGTTTGTAGGTGGTTAACTGTAAATAGGACTCTCAAGGACTTTCCTGCCAGGGCAGGTCTCAAACCTTGATTGTCAGATCTCCATCTCCTGAGTAGCCAGGGTTACAGGCCTGAGCCACCAGCACCTGGCTTGAAGATTATAATTCTTATACCCCTTGCCACAGTTACGTATTCAAAGCCTAAGATATTATCTGTATCTCTGAAGATGGCTGAAAATAGGCTGAATGCTGTACTCTCCCTGGCTTCCAGGTAATAAATCTTTCTCTAACCTTCACTATGTCTATTTGTCATACAGGGGCAAGAGGCTGGAGCTGGTGTGTGGAATAGCTGGAAATAGTACCTAGGGTCTCCCTTCTGTGGAGTAGCACCCCGGCAATTCCTTTCTCCCATCTAGCTGTAGCTTGAATGATTCACATATGTCAAACGCTAGGTTCCTAAGCAAACTGCCAATAGAGAAAGATTGTTCTGAATTTTCTTTTGCAGGTTCTGTCAGTGGAGATGGCTGTAGATGCCTGCATGACCAGTAGAATTTTCTGGAGGACAAATGTGTAAGATTGGAGGCCAGGGTGAAGGGAGGGGAGAGACAAGGAGGAGGCAGAGTCTACTGGATTTTGTTGTGTGGGAATTCACTTGCAAGATACAGAGAAACCACATCTTGAGAGGCTGAACTGGGAGTCTTTATTAAAAAGCCGATGACTGCAGGTGGACTTCTGTCCCAAAGGCCTGTAGCCCAGAAAGTGGCTTTCATGGAGCTTTTCAAGGCAAAACCCATATGTTTGGATGAGGACCCAAGCTCACCAAATGCAAACCATGGAGTAGACCACTCAGGAGCTAGTAATGCAAACCATCTAGGGGGACAGTCGGGGGAGAGCATTCTCTGTAGCAAGACTGTCGTGGGGCCAAACACATATGCAGTTCAAAGAACAGCCTGTTTCAACTCGAGACTCTTTGAAGCTTGGTGAAAAGCCCCACCACCCAGCAAGATGCCAGGATTGCAGTGAGGACAACATAATGCTACTTAGACCAGTGTCCTTATTTCACTTTCAGAAACTGAACAGATAAGATCCAGACAGCAATCAGCTAGAGGCATCAAGAAGTTTCTAGGTTGACCTCCTTATAATTTACCCTCACTAAAATGTGTTCTCTTGTTATTGTCTGTTGTTGTTGGTTGTGGGGCTTGAATTCAGGGCCCAAGCACTGTTCCTGAGCTTTCTTGCTCAAGGTTAAGCCCTCTACCTCTTTGAGCCACAGCTCTACATCCGGTTTACTGGTGTTTCATTGTAGATAAGAGTCCCATGGCCTTTCCTGCCCCAGATGGCTTTGAACCACTATCCTCAGATCTCAGCATCTTGAGTAACTAGAATTTCAGGCATGGAGGCACCTGTGTTTGGCTTGTGTTGTAATTCTTTGTTTGTGCCTTGTCATGTGCTTGTCACTGTATGCTTAGATCATCCATTGAGATTGAGTGCATTAGGTGCACTCAGAGGAAGCAGGTATTCTGTGAATGATTTCAACTTGCCCAAAGGTGCAAGACCTGCACTCAGTACACAGAGACACCGTGGCCTTCTTCTGATGGACACTAAAGCCCCATCACCAGCAACACTTGGTGGACAGTATTACCCACGCCTCCAGGGTCACATAGGAAAAGAAGGGAGGTAAATCCCAAAACTTGGCAACCAGAAAATTGAGACTCAGAATTGAATTTAGGCTTGATACCGAGAAATGAACTGCTTGGCTCTTACACTTAAAAATGGGGAGCCAAAACTGTATTGATTCCACATAAATCCATCTCTACCCTGTAGTTCAGAATCATTCATGTGATGACCACATTTGAAACCCCCAGATTTCTCCCAATCTCTCTTCAGAGTACTATATTGGAACAGGTCCAGGCAGCGGCTCCCACCTACAAGCCTAGCTACTCAGGAGGCTAAGATCTGAGGATACTGGTTTGAAGCCAACCCAGATAGAAAAGTCTATGGCATTCTTATCTCCAATTAATGAGCAAAAATCTAGAGTTGCAGGTATGACTCAAGTGGTAAAGTGACAGCCTTGCAAAAATTAAAAAAGCTAAGGGACAGTAGCTAGGCCCTGAAGTTCAATCCCACGTAGTGGCATAAAAGAAAAGGAAGTGAGGGAGGGAGGGAGGGAGGGAGGGAGGGAGAGAGGGAGGGAGGGAGGGAGGAAGTAAAGTAAAAGAGGAAGAAAGAAGAAAAAAGAAAGATGAATGGATAGAAGGAATGACAACTTGGTCTCATATGAATCAATATGGTTCTGTCTCTGACCTGGCCAAGTTGTTGCTCCATTTAGAGACCTGGAGGAGCATAATGCTCTTTGAAGTTCCTGGGAATATAACGGCTAACACCTTGACAAATGTATTTCTCTTCTTCTCAACAGAGAAGGGGTCTATGCAGAAGTGCTGGGGGTGGACTGAATGCAAGCTGTCCCTTTCCCTAATGCTGCTGCCCCTGCTTTTTTTAACTTGTATATTCATTATATTATACAGGATTTTATCACTTAATTTAACAATTCTCAGTAGTATGTGTTAGCTGTACAGCAGGTTTACTTAGATCTGTCCCTGTATGCATGCAATGGGCTTCAGTCTCACAAGGTTTTCTCACTCTTTCATATGTTAAAGCTACGTAATGATTTCCCTACTAGGTATATGGAATTACATTCCTATGAACTTGAGTATACATGTCCCTTTTCCCTTTATACTTGGCAGCATTTTTAAATTAGCCTTCTTAATGATAGACATTGTCACTAGAGTGAGATGAAATTCAGTGCCATTTGGCTTTGCATTCCCATACGCTAAGGATGTTGAGTACATCATTGTGCATTTTGTTTAGATATTTATAATTTTGCTTTGGAGATTTATCTTTACTATTTGCCAATTTATTACTTGTATATACATACACAATGGAATTTTAAGCTTCCCTCAGAAAAAATGTTATGTAGTGTCTGGAAGGAAATGGAAGCATGGAAAAAATTATTTTAATCAAAGTAAGCCGGGCCAAAAGAAACATGTATTGCATAGTTCTCCCCATTTATTGTAACTAGAATATGTATGTCTAGAAGTATACACACTGGATAGGAAAAGACAAAAATATACACTTTGACATGATAAATTATATAGGACTGCAAACATTCACATAACAGACCAAATCAAAAGACATCCTTACTAAGAAGCAAGTTGTAAATCAGATGGTGTGATTTAAGATACCCATAAAATGAGAAGTCTGAGGTGACATAGTAGCAAAATAGTCATCAGACTAAGACTGTTAAGTACAGCATAGAATTAGATTTTATACTTTAATATTTAACAAATAACAGCTTTTCATTTTACAAAGGAGTATATTAGTATGAGTACATGAGATTTGGGATACTGTCTTAGGTATCCACAAGATGACTATAGATTTAGCTCAGAAATTGTATACAGTAATCAAATATATGAGTTTAGTCTTAATAATGCTTATCTCTACTTCTATGTCTTCTATCCCTGAAGCCATGCAGACAATTTTTATTTGGCCTGACTAAGATGATGTAGCACTTGGGGGCAAAGATGCAGCCCAGGAGCCCTGCACTGGAGGCCAAGATGGAGAAGACCTCCACAGCCACCATGACCTTCCCCTTGGCACTGTGGTAGCCAGGCAGGAAGCTGAGCCACACACTGCAGAACACCAGCATGTTGAAATTCAGGAACTTGGCTTCATTGAAGGTGTCAGGCAGATTCCTGGCCAGGAAAACCACAGTGAAGCTGGCCAGGGCCAGGGAGCCCAGGTATCCCAATACACAGTAGAAAGCTATGCGGGAGCCCTTACTACAGAGGATGATGATGAGGCCATGTCCAGAGTGGGAATCTGTATCTATGAAGGGAGGAAAGTTTCCCAGCCAGAGTCCACAGAGAGTCACCTGGATCAGGGTTCAGATGGGAATAATTAAGTTGGGAGCCCCTGATACCAGCAGCCATCTCATTGTTCTCTCTGGAGAAGTGACCTTGAAGGCCAGAACCACAGTTACAATTTTGGCCAAGACAGCAGAAACAGCTATAGTGAATGCAACTCCAAATGTGGTTTGCTGTAAAATGCAGATGACTGTTTTGGGATGGACAATAAAGACCAAGGAACAGAAGAAGCAGAAGATGAGGGAGATAAGCAGGATGTAGCTGAGAGCCTGGTTGTTAGCCTTGACAAAGTGGGGGTTGTGATGTTTCACAAAGACTCCAAGAACAACTACTGTGAGTGTAGATATGCAAAGAGCCATGCAGGCCAAGACCATCCCTAAGGGCTCTCCATAAGCTAGACAACTTGCAGCTCTTGGGAGGCAATGGTTTCTCTATGTGTTGGCATACTGATGATCTGGACACTTCACACTCTGGTCCATATCTGCTGAGGGAGACAAATTACCATTAGTCCCCTTGTAGTACTCAAAAGGAAATTAGAAAACGCCTATATGGAGATATTTTTGACATATGAATACTTAGTAGTATAAAGTAAATATTACTGAGTATTACCAGATGATGTTAATATTATTTTTATGTCTGCATCATGTTTACATACTCATTCCTCATGTTTCAGTTTTACTGACGCTCCTTTACTTACCACGGCAATCATAAATCTAACTTCTTGCCATTTCTAATATCCACGAATAATTTTTTCCTTTATGCTGTCATAATCCTCAGAATTGTGGTTACAACTCAAACCCCTCATTTGAAATTGTGGGTCGTAAGCCTTGCATATTTTTCTGCTTCTCTGTACAATATAGATAGGAACATGGTGGTTCTTCTTGCAGTTGTTACACTTGTCTCTACTCAACTGTAGGAACAGAGAATCAAGACATTCTTAGGAGATATGAAGTCATGCTAAGCACAACAGCTATGCCTTCTTCTTACAACAAACCCAACCCTGAGCACTCACTCTGTTGTAAGAAAAGGCCTAAGCACTAGGAAGTAAACATATGCAGGATCTGTGTTTCCTTTGTAGTCAGAAGGTAATCTTGAACAAGATAGAGTCTTTGTTCTTTAAGAAGCTTTACAATTAATATGATAGAAGTTAAACTTATAGAGATAAGTAGCCGAGTAAACATGCACACAGCAGACTAGAAAAAAATAATCCTGTTTTTATTACTATAGTTTTATAATACAGCTTGAAGTTTGTTATTGTAATTCCTCCTGCACTTCTTTCTGCTTAGGATTGCTTTTGCTATTCTGGGTCTTTTATTGTTCCACATAAATTTCTGGATTGCTTCGTCTATTTCATTAAAAAATGGTGTTGGGATATTAATGGGTATTGCATTAAATTTGTAGATAGCCTTTGGCAACATTAACATTTTGATTATATTAATCCTCCCAATCCAGGATCATGGGAGGTTTTTCCATTTCCTGCGTTCTGCCTTAATTTCATTTTTCATGTTTTTAAAGTTCTCATCATAGAGGTCTTTCATTTCTTTGGTTAAGGTTATTCCTAGGTATTTTATGTTTTGTGAGGCTATTTCAAAAGGAGTTGCTTTCCTGATTTCAGCCTCATTGTTCAGGTCATTAGCATATAGAAAGGCCATTGATTTTTGAGGATTTATTTTATATCCTGCAACTTTGCCAAAGTTTTGGATCAGCTCTAGTAGTTTTGGAGTAGAGTCAATGGGGTTCTTTAGGTATAGGATCATGTCATCTGGGAAGAGAGAAAGTTTATGGAAATGACTGTCATATCACTGTTGTAATTACTTTCATCATGCGATGTGAAACCATAGCTTCTATTATTGATGATCCTCTTGTATCCCCTTCCTATGGTTGTACCTGCACTATCTGTGTATCTTATCTGAGTACATTGGAAACTGTGTATACTGGTATTAGAACTAGGAAATAGAAAGGGAATACCAAAATCGAGAGACACAGGGTAAAAAAAGACAAACGACTACAAAAGCAATACTTGCAAAACTGTTTGGTATAAATGAACTGAACAACTTATGGGGGAAAAATAGAAAGGGGGAAGGGGTAGGGGGGAATGAGGGAGTAGGTAACAAACAGTATAATAAATGTATCCAATGCCTAACATATGAATGTGTAACCTCTCTGTACCTCAGTTTGACAATAAAAATTTAAGAAAAAAAATCTATATGTAAATCAGAGGCCATGATTTTTTAAAAAGAAGTATCAACAACTGTCCCAATTAAATTACTAAGGGAGTGAAAGAAAATTTTGATCGTGGAATCCTAATATCCAACATTTGAATTGACTTGCATGGGTTGGGAGAGAGTATGAATTTCTCCCAAAGACATGCACTTACCTGACCCATTAGCCATCTCATAACCTGAACAAGGAGTGCAATCAAAGCAACAGGCATCCTTTCTCTCCTGAGGGGATTTCCTGAATCTAGGACCACAACTCTCACTGTAGACAGAGTGGGGAGACTGAGGAAAATCATATATATGTCAGTAACTTTTATGTAATACACCAAAAATCCATTGTTTTAAAATATTGGATTATAAAGCTTATTACTTCCATACACATAAGTACAGTCAAGTGTTGAATGATCTTATAGATTCCCAATCACAAGATCACAAAAGGTTTATGGGCTATACCCTTGATCTGTGGTCTGTTGAATGATTGAGAAATGGAAGACCTTTAAAAGTAGAGATTAATGGTTAGAAAGTAAGTCCTACTGGCAAGCTTATTGAACATCATTGAATATTTTGTCTCCTACTCATCCATGAATTTGTGAACAGCAAGAAAGAAGTATCCTCTTTGAAACTTTAACAGTATGCACTAAGGTAGAGCATAGACATCCCTTTTATAGGGTTATATGATCTCCATATGTATCATATCTTCTTAGTTTTTCAGTGGCCAAAAGTGAGAATCTTCTGATAGATTCTCAAGGATTCATCGTGCCAAAGATAACTAGCAGGACAACTAACCCTTGAATAAAACCTCCACAGAAGGAAGCAAATCTTGAAACCACATAAAATGACACCTTTGGTACTTTGTCACAGTGTTAAAAACTTGCTATAAATATGCAACTCATATTTTATGACACTATTCTTAGTTGACATTTAGAGACTGTTAATTTCCTTTTTTTTTTTTTTTTTGGTCCTGTTCCTGGGGTTTGCTCTCGGGGTATGTGCATTGTCCTTGGGCTTTTGTTTTGCTCAAGGTTAGTACTCTACAATTTGAACCACAGTTCCAATTGAGGTTTTTGTTTGTCAGTTGAGATAAGAGTTCCAAAGACTTATCTGCCAGGTTGGGCTTCAAACAGATCAGTAATCTTAGATCTGAGGATGTCTACCTCCTGAGAAGATAGCATTACAGGAATGAGTCACTAGGGTCCAGCCCTGCTTCTTTGGTGGTTGCATGAAGATAAGGATCTCACAGCCATTCTTGCTTGGACTGCCTTCAAACTATAATAATTGTATCACAGCCACCTAAGCAGCTAGTATAAATGGAGTACTTTGCAGGCATCCAAACAGATATATATTTTAATTTTGCTTACTTATATGTCCTTAAAATCATCACAATTAAATCCAACCCACCTCTGTAGATGCTATGGCCCAGTGTACCATTTCATCAGATAAAGACAAATGATGAGCATATGGAGAAAATTTTCCTACTTTCACCTCCAGTTCAAGACCTTCTGGCAAATTCCAAATGTTTCCAATGTCATACTCTGCCTCCAATTTCCTTTTCTTATCCAAAATCACCTGATCTCCAGCAGGATTGTGAAATTCGCTGTTCTTCAGAAAAGGGTGCAGCTAAAAGAGATATATCATTTTATGGTGAAATCTATCCCAAGCTAAGACAGAAAGCCTGAACAAAAAAATTTCCTGATTGCCTTTAATTTCTGATTCAGAAAGTGGTAATAGCAGAGCCACCTAATGAAGTATCCCAGAAGAAAATCTATGGAGGAATAAAAATAATCCTGCTGAATCCTGGTCACTCAACAAAGGAATAAATAATGTCTTTTCAAGAAAATGCCAGTCCACCTAAATAGTCATGAATTAGATGACTCTCAGTTGCCTAACTGTAGTTTGCCACAATCACTAATTTTATGAATGTTGCTAGTTTGAGCCTGGTAAAAATTTAATGCATGTATAAGATAAAGCTAAGTGAAATGAACTTCATGTTATGGAAACAAGTGATATATCACTGTTGTAATTACTTTCAACATGCCATGTGAAATAGTAGCTTCTATTGTTGATGATCCTCTTGTATCCTCTTCCTGTGGTTGTACCTGAACTATCACTGTATCTTATCTGAGTACATTGGAAATTGTATATACTGGTATTAGAACCAGGAAACTGAAAAGGAATACCAAAATCGAGAGACACAGGATAAAAAGACAAACGAATACAAAAGCAATACTTGCAAAACTGTTTGGTGTAAACCAACTGAAGAACTCATGGGGGAGAGGGAAAGGGGAAGCAGGGAGGAGGGAATGAAGGAAGAGGTAACAAACAGTCCAAGAAATGTATCCAGTGCCTAACATATGAAACTATAACTTCTCTGTACATCACTTTGACAGTAAATAAGAAAAAAATATGATCATAAAAGAAATATATTCATCACCTTACTTATGTAACTAAGCCCTTTGTCTATCACCTTTACAATAAAATTTTTGAATTAAAAAAATTAATGCATGATGTAGACAGAAACTAGGTCCCTCATAAAAATATGGGTAATTCTGCTATTGCAAAAGAAACTCATAGGGAAAAGGTGAATATACAGTTGTCAAAACATCTGCTATGAATGTTGAAGCTATTTGTCTAAAATAACTTATAAAATAACTCACTGTATTCTTTTCATGGCCTGCTTTTCCTGAAGAGCACAAAAATACATGTCTAGAGTACTTCCCAGACATTTAAAAAATATTATTACTTGGATCTTGGAAACTTACCTAAAATACTTAAATTTCATATTGTAAGGAAACTACCTGGGAAATGACTGTTGCTCATGGCATGTGCCATCCAACACAGAAGGCCTTACCTGTGCAGGCAAAGGCATTGTCCCTTTCCTATTTCCCACTGTTTGTGTTTCTGTTTGATGAAGACACACCTCATGGAGAGCTCAGGCCACAGCATACACAGCATTGTATATATTGTAACTGTGTCCAGTCATAGTCATGTCAAAAATGTGCTGAGGCAACCAATCCAAGGAAGCATCACAAGGACAGTTCTCCCATGTTACACAGTCAGACCCGGAATCTGACCAATTAAAAGAGAGGATCCACAGCCAAGCAAGGAAAAAGTCTTCATAGTATTTGTGAGGGTTAACTGACTTGACAACATCTGTGAATCCAGAAACACCCTGATGATGGTGTAAAAGAATGAGCGGTACATATAATGAACCTAGCACGAAATATCTCCTCTTCATGGTAAACTCCAACTGTGTGTTCAAGATTCAAATTTTGCCTTTTATTAAAAAGTGCTCAATATACCTCATCATATCTAGTAAGAGTTCATTATCACCATTTATGATAAGGACATTTGCTGAAGATTTATTAATGCTTTTATAAAGTGCTATGACTTTAAAAACATATGCCAGGCCAGAGGTTGGAATTGCCAGCTCAAAATCTATACAAATTCTATTCTTGGCCATCTCCTCTTTCAGTTCAGGAAGAATCCACAAACCATTCTCTTCTTGTGAGGTAAACAGTCCCACCCAATTCCAACTGAAATTAAGGAGTATGGAGATTATGGCACTTGATATGGATGTGTCTTTTGAGGATGGTGTGGAGGCCCGGATGTGGAGGCTAAGGAGGATGTGGAGGCTGGGGATGATATGGAGGCTCAGATATAGAGGCTGAGGTATAGAGACCCCGGATGTGGAGGCTGAGCATGATGTGGAGGCCTAGATGTGGAGGCTGAGGATGGTGTGGAGCCCCAGATATACAGGCCAAGGAGAATGCAGAGGCCTGAATTACTCAGCAGACATCCGGGTTACTCAGGGAGCTAGCTATGAGTCTCTGCCATCCAGGTACCTCGGTGGGCATCCAGGTTACACAGCGGACATCCAGGTACAGCAGGACATCCTGGTTACTTGGAAGCTACCTTGGGGTCACGGAAATCCAGGGTACCCAGGGAGCTGCTATGGGTTCTGGACATCCGGGTTAGTCGGTAGCTAGCTAGGGGTCCAGGGCATCCAGGGTACTTGTGATATTTTGGTTACTCTGGGAGCTGCTATTACTCCCTACATCTGGGTCACTTGGAGAGGTACTATAGGCTGCAGATATCCTGGTTTCTCAGGGAACTGCTGCTATGGGTTCCTGACATCCGGGATACTCAGGACATCCATACTTGGTGATTTGTTGCTATTGATTCCGGACATCCCGGTTAGTACGGGTGTGGCTATTGACTCCAGACCTCAGGTTACTCAGGACATCCTGGTTACTCAAGGAGCTGCTATGGCTTCCAGACATCTGGTTTATTGGGGAGCTGCTGTTATAGGCTCTGGGCATCCGGGTCACTAGGGGTGGACATCCGGGTTGCTCTCTCACCTTGCAGGTCCCTATAGGTTGAGTGCTAGTCCTTGGTGCCTGTCATGGGGGGGGGAAACAGAGGCACTCCTGGGTGCCCCAGCCTCTATATCCGGGACTCTGCATTCTCCTTGGCCTGCATATCTGGGCCTCCACATCATCCTCGGCCTCCACATCCAGGCCTCCAAATCATGCTCAGCCTCCACATCTGGGATGCCTAGCTTGTTCCCCATGGTACCCGATATCTGCCGAGTTCCCTGGATGTCCGGGACCCATAGCTAACTCCTCACGGTTGCCAGTTGTCCACCGCATTACCCGGATGTCCTGCCCCCTCCCCGTCCCGGACGGAAGTGCAGTGGCACTCACTGTCTCCCTGATCATCTCAGTGGTAGTCTTGGCACTGCTGGGTGCCAGCGTCAGCTACTTCCAATTCCGGAGTGGCAGGTGCTGCTTGGACCTTGGCGTGGGCCGTGAGTCCCT
This sequence comes from Perognathus longimembris pacificus, assembly GCF_023159225.1. Classification (NCBI taxonomy): domain Eukaryota; kingdom Metazoa; phylum Chordata; class Mammalia; order Rodentia; family Heteromyidae; genus Perognathus; species Perognathus longimembris. Next base: position 44,366,378 of record NC_063178.1, read on the forward strand.
CCCTGGTGTGACGTCATTCCGCATCTGGCCCTGCCCCCCTCAATGTGGTCCTTGGCTGCTGTTACTTCTCCTTCTCCCTCTGCAGGCACCAAGGTGGCATGAGGTCAGCGCGGCCTGAAAGCTAGACGGAGAAAGAGAAAAAGACACAAATAAAGTGAATGGCACTGCTCATGCCCGTGTTGCAGTCCCCACTCACATGCACAGGGCTCGAGCAGAGCACCCCCGCATGAGCATGCGCAGTGTGTGGGCAGTCCACCATGCCACGCAGGCGCAGTGGGTTTCCAGGCACCTATCATGTGCATGTGTAGGGCACATCTGAGACCCAATCTGCACATAAGTGGAGGACTTCCAGGCACCCGTCCTGTACATAAGCAGTGCATGGTGTGGAGCCCTCCCCCACGCTTCTCGCACATCCGCAGTGCAATCCTGGCACCCATCCTTCACAGGCGCAGTTTGTGTGCAGTCAACCATGGCGCACACGCACAGGGCAGGTCCAGGCTCCCATCCCGCACCTGTGCAGTGCTTGGATCGGCACGCAACTCGCACATGAGCAGTGTATAACTGACCTCCAATCCCACACATGTGCAGTGAACTTCCAGGCACACATCCCACGCATGTGCAGTGCACTCCAGGCACCCATCTTGCCCCTCGCTCCTGGCAAAGAAGCCTGGGCAACCTGAGACTGAGTAGGGGTGGGGCTTTTACCTGAGTGATGGCACATGCATCCATCCATGGATTGGAGGGTGGGGCCTCAAGGTGATGGACAGCCGAGGAGTCCCTACACCATCACGAGGGTGGGGCCTCAGCCTGTGTGACAGCCCAAGCATCCATACATGGGCTACTGGGCAGGCCTCGCTCCTTCGGTCCATCCACGAAGGGGACGGGCCTTAAAGCTGACAGGCAGCTGGGTTCTTCCACCTCACCAGAAGTAGGGACTCACCCGAAGTGACACAGGGGGAAGAGCTGAATGTCAGATGATTTGGGGAGGCAAAACTGGCTGCCCACCAGAAGTGCCATCCTTGGGGGCGAGACCAAGCACGTATCCTAGCTACCCAGTGGAAGTGGGAGGCATTGGGGGGTTGGGAGGAATTCTGTACCCTGGATGCCAACTGGAAGTCACAGTCACTGGGGGAGGGAAGGATCCTGAACCCTAAATACCAACCAGAAGTGGCAGTTGTTGGGGGCAGAAAGGGGCCTTTACATTGGGGGCGGGTGGAAGCCTGTATCCTGTTTACCAACTGGAAGTGGCCAGCAGGATATGGAGAGGCCTACCAGTTGCCTGGAGACTCATGGAGCAGGACAAGATGGGGGAGGTGGGACAAGGGGGAGGCGGGACCAGCTCCATATCCTAGAGAGTCAACCGGAAGTTGCTGGTGGCCTGCCAGAACTGTGGAATGGGTAGGGCGGGTGGGATGAACATGGTCTCCTGACCACCCACCGGAAGTGGACTGTTGGGGGGGGCTGGGGTCTGGGTGGCAGGCCGGGAGTGCAACCCTGAGTTTCAGGCACTGAGGCTGCGGGTTCAAGGCCCAGGCTCTCTGTTCCAGGCCCAGGTTCTGAGGCCCAGTGTTGGGGTCTGGCTATACCTAAGAGACAGGCCCTTTCTCCCGCCCTGGGGCTGCTTGGCTGATTAGCCCCTCAACTCCCTTCCGGGTTCTACCGGAAGAGATGCCAAATCAGCCCTGCCTCTCGTCTAAGAGCACATGTGCCACCATGGTGCTGGCTGAGCCGGAGGTCGATCCAAGAGGCTGGGCTTCTGCGGGAAGTTCTGTGACATCACCATGATGGACAGTTCATTAGCCAGTTAGTCTCTCATCTTCCTGCTGCCATTACTGTCATATAAACCCCTCCCTTTGGAAGCCGGTAGACCATCGGGCGGCTCCCCCGAAATCTCTGTGTCAAGTGTCTTCTCTTAAATGTAAGGGGAGCTGGGACGCACAGGGGTTTTGGCAACCCTATCCCAGCTCACCTTAGCCTGACCGTTACACGCTCTGCCCTCCCGCTGGTGGGAGCAGCGCATAGAGCCGAATGTCCCCCACAATTAGAAGCTTGGCATCTCCCCAGGGGGGACGTGGAAATTAAGCCCAACAGCCCAGCCTGTGGGTTCGAGGCCCAGGCCCTGAAGCCCAGCCTGTGGGTTTGAGGCCCAGGCTCTGAGGCCCAGCCTGGGGATTCAAGATCACTGCTGGGTGTTCGAGGCCCAGGCTGTGGGTTTGAGGCCCAGGCTGGGGGTCAAGGCCCAGGCCCTGAGGCCCAGACTGGTGATTCAAGGCCCAGGCCTGGGAATTCCAGGCCCAGGCCTGGGAACCAAAGGCTAATAGCACAGGAGGGGAAGTGGAGGCACAGGTCCACCAGGGACACCAAGGCCTCGATGGAAGGAGATACGGGGACAGGACAGGTTGCTCCTGCAAGCTGGGCCCCTGCAGGGGTTGAAGGCGGTTTCGGGTTGCTCTGTGATCTCGGGATATCTGTGGGTTTGTGTGGGGTGCTGGTGGCTGGGTGACCTCAGGGTGTGGGTTTGGGGATCTTTCCAGAAGCCCAGGGATGACACTGGGGTCTCCAGGGAGTTTGGAGTCAGGGATACCCCTCTCACCCCTCCTGGCTGACCTTTGCCCACTGACCCCCCCCCCACACACACAGGGGTCACGGTGGGTCCAAGACACAAAATGAAGTTGGGCAAGAGGAGGAGGAGAAGGAGGCAGCCCGGCCTGGGCGTTTGGCTTGGGGCCCAGGGTGTGCGGTAAGGCGGGGCAGGGGGGGGTGGGAATCGGGAGCATCCATCTGTCTTTCTTTCTGTCTATGTGTCTGTCTACCTCTCTGCCTTTCTGTTTGACTGTCTGTGTCTGTCTGTCTGTCTGTCTGTGTCTGTCTGTCTCCCTCTCTGGCGGTGTGCCTGTCTGTCCACTTCTCGGTTAATGTGCCTGTCTCTCTCTATTTGTGTTCCCATCCATCTGGCTGTGTCTATGTGTCCGTCTGTCTGTCTCTGTCTGTCTGTCTTTGTGTATGTGTGTCCGTCTTCCTGTGTCCCTGTCTGTCTGCCTGTCTGTTTCCATCTGTCTGTCTCCATGTCTTTGTGTTTTCCTGTCTCCTTGTCTGTTTGCCTGTGTGCCTGTCTGTCTATGTGTCTGTCTGTCTATGTGTCTGTGTATTTGGGTGTCTGTCAGCCTCTGTGTCGATGTGTCCGTCTGTCTGTCTTGCCTGTCTGTCTATGTGTCCATCTCTTTGTCTCCCTCCCAGTCTGTCTGTACATCTCCCCATCAGTCTACATGTCTCTCTCCTTGCCTGTCTGTCCATCTGTCCCCATCTCCAGTTCCACCCCTCCCCCACTAGGTATCGGGGGTCCCTCACGCCTGGGATATAGGGGGTTCCGAGGTGGAAGACAGGGTCATTTGGAGGTCTGTGAGTCCCCGGCCTTGAGTTCAAGGCCCAAGATCCCAGCTTGAGGCCCAGGTCCACAGTTCCAGGCCCAGGTCCCCTAACCCAGTTCAAGACCCAGGCCCCCAGGATGAGGCTGAGGCCCCAAGTTCAAGGCCTGGGTCCCCAGTTCTAGGATGAGGACCCAGTTCCAGGCCCAGGCTCCCAGTTCAAGGCCCAGGCCCCCAGCTTGAGGCCCAAGCCCCCAGTTCAAGGCTTAGGCTCCTAGTTCTAGGCCTGGGGTACCAGTTTGAGGTCCAGGATCTGAGTTCAAAGTCCAGGACCCAAGTTCAAGGCCCAGGCACCCAGTTGAAGGCCCAGGTCCACAGTTCCAGGCCCAGGGCCCAAGTTCAAGGCCCAGGTCCACAGTTCTAGGTTTAAGCCCCTAGTTCAAGGCCCAGACAAGGTCCAAATTTTGAATTCAAGGCCCAGGCCCCCAGTTCAAGTCCCAAGCTTTGAGTTCAAGGCCCAGGCCACCAGTTCAAGACCCAGGCCCTCTGCCTAGCCAGCCGGAAGGAAAGAGGGAATCCTGATTGAGGGGGCAAGGATTAAAGCAAAAGAAAAATGCAAGACAAGAGAAAAAGGACAAGAGGCAAAAGATGGGTTTCAGGAGGTCTGCATCTCGAGATTGTAACTCAAGACTGCAGCCATGTTTTATTTTTAACTTCCAGCTTATATGCAGTTTGACAACCAGGAAATAGCATAGGATTAACTAAGGTTTAAGAAAACAGGAAGGCCCTGAAATTGGTAAATAACAACAGGCAGTAAAACAAGATATGATTGAATGGTTTACATAAAAGAGACTCTTGTGGACATAATAAAAACATCTCGGGATTAGTACTGTCCTTCAAGTAAACCATGTCCTTGCATGTCCTTGAGATAACAACATAGCCAGACATTAGGATGAACTTTGTTGTTGGCTCCCTAAGCCATGACCTTGCTCGCCCTTGAGAGTATAGCCAGAAGTCATGGTGAATTTCCCTGTTGGCTCTCTACAAGGCCCCATGTTGAAGGCCCAAGCCCCCAGCTTGAGGCCCAGATCCGCTGTTCCAGGCCCAGGTTCCCATCCCAGTTCAAGGCCCAGGTCCCCAGTTTGAGGCTCAGGACCCAAGTTCAAGGCCCGGGTCCCCAGTTCTAGGCGTAAGCCCCCAGTTCAAGGACCAGGACCCCAGTTCAAGGCCCAAGTTGTGAGTTCAAGGCTCAGGCCACCAGTTTGAGGCCCAGGATCTGAGTTCAAGGCCCAGGTCCCCAGTTCAAGGCTCAGGCCCCCAGTTCAAGGCCCAGGTTCCAGTTGAAGGCTTAGGCCCGCAGTTTGAGGTCCAGGCCTCCAGTTCAAGATCCAGGCCCTCAGTTCAAGGCCCAGGCCCTGAGTTCTAGGCTCAGGCCACCAGTTCTGGGCCCAGGTCACCAGTTTGAGGCCCAGGATGTGAGTGGCAAGCCCAGGCCTCCAGTTGAAGGCCCTGGCCCCTTATTCAAGGCCCGGGTCCCCAGTTCTAGGCTTAAGCCCCCAGTTCTAGGCCGAGGCGCCCAATTTGAGGCCCAGACCCCCAGTTCCAGGCCCAGGCCTCAATTCAAGGCCCTGGTCCCCAGTTCTAGGCTTAAGCCCCCAGTTCAAAGCCCAGGACCCCACTTCAATGCCCAAGCATTGAGTTCGAAGCATAGGCCACCAGTTTGAGGCCCAGGGTCTGAGTTCAAGGCCCAGGCCCCCAGTTGTAGGCCAGGCCCCTTGTTCAAGGCCCAGGTCTCCAGTTCTAGGCTTAAGCCCCCAGTTCTAGGCCTAGGCCCCCAGTTTGAGACCCAGACAACCAGTTCCAGGCCTAGGCCCCCAGTTCAAGGCCCGGGTCCCCAGATCTAAGCTTAAGTCCCCAGTTCCAATCCCAGTTCCCAAGTTCCAGGCCCAGGCTGCCAGTTCTAGGCCCGGGTCCCCAGTTCTAGGCTTAAGCCCCCAGTTCAAGTCCAATGCCCCCAATTCAAGGACCAAGCTTTGAATTTGAGGCTCAGGCCCCCAGTTCTGGGCCCAGGCCACCAGTTTGAGGCCCAGAATCCGAGTTCAAGTTCCCGGCCCCCAGTTGAAGGCCCAGGCCCCGTGTTCAAGGTCCAGGTCCCTAGTTCAAGGCTCAGGCCCTGAGTTCCAGGCCCAGGGAGAATTTCAAGGCTCAGACCCCCAGTTCTTTGCCCAGGCCACCAGTTTTAGGCCCAGGTCCCTAGTTTGAGTTCCAAGCCTAAAGTTGAAGGCTTAGGCCCCGAGTTGAGGCCCAGGCCCCCAGTTAAGGCTTAGGCCCCAAGTTTGGGGCCCAGGCCCCCAGTTTGAGACCCAGGTCCCCAGTTCCAGTTCCAGGCCCTGAGTTCCAGGCCGAGGCACACAGTTCGAGGCTCAGGCCCCCAGTTGAAGGCCCAGGCCCCATTTTTTAGTCCCAAACATACATTTGAAGGCTTAGGTCCCCAGTTTGAGGCCCAGGCCCCCAGTTGAAGGCTTAGGCCCCTAGTTTAAGGCCTAGTTCCGCAGTTCAAGGCCCAGGCCCCCAGTTCAAGGTCCTGGCCCTAAGTTCAAGGCCCAGGCCCTGAGTTCCAGGCCCAGGGACAATTTCAAGGCTCAGACCCCCAGTTCTGGGCCCAGGCCACCAGTTTTAGGCCCAGGATCCGAGTTCAAGGCCCATGCCCCCAGTTGAAGGCCCAGGCCCCGTGTTTATGCCCAGGTCTTCAGTTCTAGGCTTAAGTCCCCAGTTCCAGTCCCAAGCCCCCAGTTTCAGGCCGTGGCCCCCAGTTCAAGGCTCAGGTCTCCAGGCCTAAGCTTAAGCCCCAGTTAATGGCTCAGGCCCTCAGTTCAAGGCGCAAGCTTTGAGTTCATGGCTCAAGCCACCAGTTTGAGGCCCAGGATCTGAGTTCAAGGCCCAGGCCCCCAGTTGAAGGCCCAGGCCCCCAGTCGAAGGCCCAGGCCCCTATTTCTAGGCTAAGACCCCCAATTCAAGGCTTAGGCTCACAGTGCAAGGCCCAGGCTCTGAGTTCAAGGCCCAGGCCCCCTGTTCAAGGCTCGAGCTGTGAGTTTGAGGCCAAGGCCTCTCTGGTACATTGAGACAGGGCCTGTGCCTGGTTCTCTCTCCCTCCCAAGCCATGGGACCTTCATGTCTGAGTTTGGCATGGGGCGTGTGAGCACTGTGGTCGGAGTCCACCCTCACCTCAGGTCCCCAGTGGGTGTGGACCTGGTCCCTGGGTGTCAGCCAGGGCTGTGACAGAGGCCATGCCCTCCTCCTCCTCCTGTATTCCCCAGGAATGGGAAACAGAGGGAGGCTACAGGAGGGGAAGTTAAGGCAGAGGCCTGGGAAAGACTGCGATGGTGGCCATGGGTGCCCAGGCCTGCTGCTCCTGGTAGCCATGCTGTGCTGGGTGCCGCCCAGCGTGGGTGAGAGGGTTTTGGGGTGCTGGTCACTGGGAATCTCAAGGGGCTGGGGGATTGGGTGGGTCTCTTCACCCCCTCTCCCCTGCCTGGGTGACTCCTGACACCTGATCCCCAGGCAGAGGTCACCCGGCCCTTGGGGGGAGAAGGACTCACACAAAAGGCAGGGTCCTGGAGCACGCTGCCCAGCCAGTCCTGGTAGGGGGGTGAGGGCAAGTCTGTCTGTCTCTCTGTCTCTCATCTGTCTGTCTGTGGTGTCTGTGTGTCTGTCTCTCTCCCTCCCTGTCTGTCTCTCCCCTCCCTGTCTGTCTCCTTCCCTGTGTCCCTGTCTGTCTCCCTGTCTGTCTATCTGTCTGCCTGTCTATCTCCCTGTCCATCTCTCTCTCTGTCTCTCCTCTCTGTTTCTCTGTCTGCCTGTGTGTCTGTCTGTCTCTCTGTGTATCTGTCTGTCTCCCTGTCCATCTCCCTATCTTGTCTTTCATCTGTGTGTATCCCTGTCTGTCTGTCTCTGTGTGTGTCTGTCTGTCTCTCCATATGTTTGTGTGTTTGTGTGTCTCTCTCTGTCAGATGGTTGATCTGTATCTGTGTGTCTGTATGTCTGTGTGTCTGTGTATGTGTCTGTCTGTCTGTGTCTGTCTGCCTGTCTGTCTGTGTGTCTGTTCATCTGTCTGTCTGTCTGTCTGTGTGTTTGTCTCTCTGTCCATCTGTCTGTATGTCTCTCATTTGTGTGTCTCCCTGTCTGTGTTTATGTTTGTCTGCCTCTGTTTCTCTCTTTATATTCCCCTGTCTTTGTCTATACCTTTGTCTGTTTGTCTGTTCCTCCATGTTCTTCTGTGTCTGTGTGTTTGTCCATCTGTCCCTCCATCTGACTGTGTCAGTCTTTCTGTGTTTCTGCATCCGCTTGTGTCTCTGTCTGTCTCCATGTATCATTCTCACCATGTCTGTCTACCTCCTCTGTCTGTGTGTTCTTGTCTGTCATTTGTCTGTCTGTCTACTTCACCCCCCCATCCGAGCTGACTTGTTTTCCTTAGTTTTTGGTGGTCTCAGGCCATTCCCTGATGGCCTCTCCCTCCTCTTCCCCTTCCTCCTCCTCCCTCCCTCCCCCACCACACCATCTACCCCCTACCCCAAGCAGGCACAGGAGACTCTGACCTTGCCTATGCCCTCCATGACCCCAGGAAGCCCCTCCCCTTGAACCTCATGACTCCCTATCTGGATCACACCACAGGTGGAGGTCAGTGAGGCTGGAACCTGGGGGACCCCAGCTCATCCCAGCTGGGGAGGGAGGGAGGGAGGGAGGGAGGGAGGGAAGAGAAGGAGGAGGGAAAGAAAGAAGGAAGGAGGGAGGGAGGGAGGGAAGGAAGGAAAGAGGGAAGGAGGGGAGAAGGAAAGAAGGAACGAGGGAGGGAGGAAGGGAAGGAAGATGAGGAGGGAGGGAAGGAGGGAAGGAGGGAGGAAGGGAAGATCGAGGTGGAAGGACGAGGATGATCTGGAGGCCTTGGGTATAGAGGTCAGAGTGTGGAGGCTAGGCTGAACCCCCCTTTTCTTCTGCCTACATGTGGAGATGGCGATGGAGGCCACAGCTCCAGAGCCACACATGGTAGTTGGTGAGGGGGATGGGGAGGCTGGAGATGGTGTGGAGTCCCAGGATGTGGAGGCCGGGTTGCCCCGTATCCTCTGCCCTAAGGTGGAGGTAGTGGTGGAAGCAACAGCTCCAGAAGCCCAGGAGGTACATCTGGGAGAGACTGGGTAGGGTGTGGAGGCTGAGCAGGTGGAGCTCAGGTTATGAAGGCTGGGCTGACCCCTGTATGGTCATAGACTCCATGTCTGCAATTGCTAACCCAGTTAATAGGGAGGAGGCCAGGAAATGGAGGTCAGGGGTTATGGGGAGGCTAGGATGTGGAAGCCCAGGGTATGGAGCCTGGGCTCGCCCCCATATCCTCTGCCCACAGGTCGAGGCAGTGATGGAGGCCAGGATACTGAAGACAAAAGCAGTAGGTAAAGGGGAGGCGGGATGTGGAGGCTGGGTAGTGGAGGCCGGGGATGATGTGGAGGCCCTGGGTGTGGATGCTTACCCCTAACTTCCTCTGCACACAGGTGGAGGTGGTCACACTGGCCCCATCTACACTTGCCCGCCTGGTAGATAGCAGGAGGCTGGGACGTGAAGGCCGGGAAGTCGAGGCCAGGATATGGAGGCCAAGATGTGGAAACTGGGCTGATCCTGTATCCTCTGCCCCCAGGTGGAGGCAGTGAGGGATGCCAGGACTACAAAAATAAAGGTGGTAGGTTTGGGGGGAGGCCGGGGATGGAGTGGAGGCCAGGAAGTGTAGGCCAGGGATGGAATGAAGGCCATGAAGTGGAAGCCAGGGATGATGGGGAGGCTGGGATGTGAAGGCTGGTATGGGAGAGCTGGGTTGACCCCTGACTTCCTCTGCACACAGCTGGAGGCAGTCACTAAGGTCCTGTCTCTGCATGCCCATGGGGTACGTAGAGTGGGGGCTGAGGGTATGGAGGCCTAGATATGGAGGCCAGGATGTGGAGGCTGGTGCTGATCCCATATTTTCTGCCCACAGGTGGAAGTTGGAGTGGAGGCCGAGACTCTGGAGGCTCACAGGGTAGGTAAGGGGGAGGCCCAGGATGTAGAGGCCCAGGATATGGAGGCCCAGTATGTGGAGGATTGGGGTGTGGAGGCCGAGGTGACCCCATATCTTCTGCACACAGGTGGAGCGATCATCAAGGCCCCATCTGCAATTGCCAGCCGAGGTAGGGGGAGGCTAGGTATGGAGGCCCAGGTATGGAGACTGAGGATATGGAGGCCCAGGGTATGGAGGCCCGGGCTGACCCCTTTGTCCTCTGCTCCAGGTGGAGGTGGCGGTGCAAGCAACAGCTCTGGAGGTTCAGGCAGTATGTACAGGGGAGGCCGGGTCAGGTGTGGAGGCCAGGAAGTGGAGGCACAGGATATGGAGGCCCGGGCTGACCCCTGTCTCCTCTGCCCATAGGGAATGGCGGTGGTGGCAGAGGCTATGTCTCCACATGCCCATCTGATAGGTAGCGGAGGGAGGCTGAGGATGATGTGGAGGCTGGGGATATGGAGGCCCAGGGTGTATAAAGGCTCAGGTATGGAGGCCGGGCTGAACCCCAACTTCCTCTGCCCACAGGTGGGGGTGGCCCTTCAGTCCCCATGTGACAAAGCCCGCCCGGTAGATAAAAGAGGAGGCAAAGATGTGCAGACATGAGGTATGGAGGCCGGGGATGTGGAGGCCAAGATATGGAGGCCCAGGGATGTGGAGGCCCGAGGCTGATGGCATTTCCTCTATTTCTGGGTGGAGGCATGGTGGTGCCAGCAACAGCTTCAGAGGCTCAGGTGGGGGGAATGGCGGCCAGGATGTGGAGACACAGGGGCAGACCCTGTGTTGTCCAAACACAGGTGAAGGCTGGGACTCCAAAGGCAAAGGTGGTAGGAATGGTATGGAGGCTAGGAGGGGAGGCTTGGGATGTAGAGGCCTGGATGTGGAGGCTGGGATATGGAGGCTGAGATGTGGAGGCCTGGGATGTGAAGGCCGGGGTGACCCTCTGTTCCCGTCCTTGCCTCCAGGCAGACTTGTGGCCGAGATCGTCACCCCCATCACCTCCATGGTGGTCCTGGCCTTGGCTGGTATCAGCTTCAACTACTTCCAGGGAGACGCTACGTGGTCAGGGTCGACACTACACGTGAATTCCGGGAGGGAATGCAGGGTCAGGGGTCAGGTGTCAGGGATCACGTGGCATCCATGCTGACAACCTTAGTGTCCATAGAAGGTCGAGGGTGCAGGGCCTCAGGCTGACTGACAGCCTGTGCATCCATGGGGCAGGCCATTGAGGTGATGGACACCTCCCGTGTCTACACAAGCCCGAGAGGCAGGGCCTGCATGTCACTGACAGCCCCTGAGTCCACCCAGTGGCAAGTGGGCAGGGCCTGCAGGTGACTGATAGCCTGTGCTTCCACAAATGGACTGCTGGGCAGGGCCCCATGTAGATGGGCAGCCCGGTCTCCCTGACCAGAAGTGGTCATGGCCTGGAACAGATACACCCCTTCTCCCCTCACCCTTCTGTTTATCATTCGCTGGTAGGGGACAGGGCATCATGGTGATGGGAACTGGGGATGGAGGGGAAGTGTATTAGTAAACAGAAGTGGGCATGGCCTGGATAGCGATACACAGCCCTGTGCTTCCAGTAGTAGATGGGGCTTCCAGCCTCCCTCTGCTGACCCTTTTCCAGGAGGGGGCTGGAAGGGACTGGCCTCAGGACAACTGACGTTTCCTCCTTGACCCTCCCCCTGTCTTCTGGTGCAGGACTTGATGGACAGCATTCCAAGCCAATGGGAGGGCCTGGGTGCCACCATCTTCCCTCATTTCAACCTCCAGAACCCCTCTCCTTAGTCCCTCCCCCTGCCTTCCAGTGCAGGGTCTGATGGACAGCATCCGAGACTATGGGATGCCTGGGCACCACCATCTTCCCTCAATTCAATACCCACATCCCAGGAAAGCCTGGCAGGCAGGGATAATAGACAGTGCCAAGAGCCAATGGGAGGGCCAAAGCGCTGCCATCTTCCTCATTTAAACCTCCAGACCCCTCCCTTTCAGCCTTCCCCCAGGCTTCCGGTGCCCAACCAGATCGATAGAGACAAGAGCCAATGGGACACAAAGGTGCCGCCATCTTCTCTAATTTCAATGCCCACTTCCTGGGCAGGCCTGGCAGGCAGGGAAGATCTGCACTGCCACGCGCCAATTGGAGGCTCCAGGCACCACCATCTTGCTCATGGCAACTTCCAGACCTCTTCTTGGTCCTTCACCCGTCTTCTGGGGTAGCGGGGTGCCTGGGCATGTGATGGACAGTGCCCTGAGCCAATGGGAGTGTCTGGTCACTGCCACCTTGCTCATTGCAACTTCTGGACCTCCCCTTGGTCCACCTTGCTCATTTCAATGTCCAGATCCCCCACTTGTCCCTCCCATCTTGTGGTGTGGGGCTTGATGGACACTGTTGCATGCCAATAGGAGGCCCAGGCACCACCATCTTACTCATTTCAACCTCCAAATCCCTCCCCTTCGACCATCCCCCTATCTTCCTGTATACAGCCAGATTGACAGTTCCACAAGGCAATGGGACTTCTGGGCACTGCCATCTTCCCTCATTTAAATGCTCACTTCCAGGGTGGGCCTGGCAGGGGAGGATGATAGACAGCTCTGTGAGCCAATGGGAGGGCCTGGGCACCACCATCTTGCTCATTTAAACTTCTGAACCTCCCTTTCCTCCATCCCCGTTTTCCGGTGTGCGGTGGGTCAGGACTTGGTCCATGACGGACAGCTTCCTCAGCCAGTGAGAGGGCCTGGGGGCACCTCCATCTCTCTCCTTCTTCCCTCCCCATGTCTTCCAGTGCAGGCCCTGATGGACACCGCTGAGCGCCAATGGGAGGCCCCGGCACTGCCATATTGCTCATTTCAACTTCCAGACCTCCTCTTCGTACTTCCCCCATGTCTTCCGGGGTGGGGGAGGAGGCAGGGCCTGGGCCTGTGACTGACTGCCTTCTCAGCCAGGGAGAGGGCCCCAGGATGCAGGAGGAAAGATGGAAGTGTGTGGAGATCCCCACTGTACCCCTCCTCATTTTGCCTCCTTGCTTTGCCTCTTTATTCATCTTTTCCCCCTTCCATTTTCACTAATTAATCATGAATTGGAGGTGGAAAAGGTGATGACGATTTTTTTCCCGGGATTTGGCCATTTCTGGCGGGGATTCCGCTCATGCTCTAGGTTGATGGATTATGGCCATCAGGGGCCAGGCACAATGGGAACGGATTTGATCATGGGTTGGGGGTTGGGTGGTGGGCCATGAAGAGGAAGGGGCTGCAGCAGGACTTCTGGGTCAGGGGTCAGCACACAGCTGCTCGCCCTGGTCGGATGGAGGTTAGCTCTAGGAGCAGTGGAGGGCGGTGCTGCCGCACCCCGGGGCCCCAGCACAGGCATAGAGAGGAAGGGAAGCAACCACACAAGTTCCAGGGGTTGAAGACTGGGGTGATCAAGTGGAGCTTCCAGACGCTTACACCTGCAGGGTGGGTGGAGGGATCTGGGAATGCCTCCATCCATTCTTCCACCCATCTATCCAGCCTCCCTCCTACCCATCCATCCATCTATCCATTCATTCATCCACCTGTCCCTCCACCCATCCATCCATACATCTACCCACCCATGCACCCATCCTTCTACCCATCCATCCATCCATTTATCCATTCATTCATCCACCCATCCATCCTTCCACCTATCCATCCTTCCACCCACCCATCCATCCACCCACCGACCCACCCATCCATCTACCACCCATCCATTCATCCAGTGTTCCAACTATCCATCCACCCCTCAACTGACCCACCCATCCATGCTTCCATCCATCCATCAACCCACCCTTCCATTCATCCACCCATCCATTCATCCACCCACCCATCCATTCAACCATCCACCCATCCACCCACCCATCCATCTATCCATTCATTCATCCACCCATCCATACCTGTCCTTCCACCCATTCCTCCATCCACCCATCCATCACGCATCTTTCTTTTTGAGTGCCAGCTCACCTATGAAATCCTTTCCACATTCCCTCTTTGTGTCGGGTTGCCCGTCTCCTCTCACACCCCCACCCCGAACCCCTTCGCCCTCACCTGCCCCTGGGTGCCCCAGGGTTCACCTGAGTGTGCAGTTGCCATAGCAGCCGAGATCCCCGATGTCGAGGTCGTTGGCCAGGATGAGCAGGATGCTGTGTCTGGAGGCGGGATGGCCTGGTGAGGCAGGGAGGAGGAGGAGGAGGAAGAGCAGGACCAAAGTGGCGCTCTGCTTTGTGCAGATGGAGATGGAGGAGAAGGAAGACATTAGATCAAGGAGGGCCAATGGGCCTTCCATGGACCTTCCTCAAGGGCATGTGAAGGTCAGCCAGGAAGCTGGGGTTGGGAGGAGGATCCCTATATACTATAGATATTATATATTATTATTCACTATAATTACATATTATTATTTATACAATTGTATTATATAGAATTATATAATTAACCGTTATATGTATTTTATGTATAACTATTATATAGATTATTAATACAATTATATATCAACATATATACTATGAATACAATTATATGTATGATTCTATATATTATATGTCATTGTTAATGTAATTACACATGTATATTTAAATACTATGATAATATATTACACATATGATTAATATAGCTATGTATTATTAATATAATTATATATAACTGTACATTAATAATAAAATTATATACAACTATATATTGTTAATATGATTATACTTGTTTTTATATGTAAGTATTATATATTATTAATACAATTATATGTAACTATATTTTTTAATATCATAGTTATTAAAACTATAAATTATATGTTATTATTGTAATTATATACTATAATTATATGATGCATATATTATATAATATTAATATTGTTGTATATTGTTATTAATATTATTATATATTATGTTATATACTACTAATATAGTTATATTTACTTTATACATAACTGTATTATACATATTACTACAATTATATATAACTACATGTAATTAATATAGCTATATATTATTAATATAATTACATATAACTATACACTATTAATACAATTATATGTAAGTATTTTATTAATATAGTTATTAGAACTATAAATTATATGTTATTATTGTAATTATATACTATCATTATATAATGCATATGTTATGTATTATTATAGTTGTATATTATTATATTATTATATATTGTATTGTATATTACTAATATAGTTATATTTATTTTTATATATACTGTACTATACATATTAGTACAATTATATATAACTATATGTGATGAATACAATCACTTATGACTATAAACATTATTAATACAATTGTAGATTATATATAACTGTCTATATGATATCTGTAATTATTAATATAACTGCACTTACAGAATTACAAGCCACGCCTGTCATTTCTATAACTTTGTTATTCTATATCCTATAATATGTAATATGATATACAAATATATATAGTAATATATCACATATCATAATTGTATTATATATCATATTTGTATTATATGTAATACCTGTATTATACATCATGTCTGTGTTATATAGAGAGACTGGATTAACATCGGTGTATATTTTCTATCATATTTATATAATGTTCTATGTGATATTACATGTGATAACATGGGTTTGCATTTTATAGTATGTAGTGTATTATTACAAAATACATATCATGTTATCTATTACACATTATATAAAGTTACAGGATACTACATTTATATTTACAAATTATGTATTACATTGTAGAGTATATATTATGTTACATTTATGTGCTATATATTGCACAGTATGATATTATAAATTACATAATATACATTACCCAATGCATTATATATTACATTATATACATTTTATATAATATATAAGCTGTTATAGCAAATTACATGTTATATTATTTGTTGTATTATTCCACATTTATATTATATAATTAGAAAGTATATATTACAATACACATAGCCTTATGTATTATATTATATTATGTCACATTTGTCTAATATATATTATGTAATATATAATATACTATATATTATGTTAAATATTATTGCATGTTAGATATTACATTAAGCATTATACATTATGTCATATCACATTTATAATATAGGATATGGTAGATTATTACATATTCCATATTATATATTATCACTAGTTATCTATTATATTATGTGTGATATATTACATTACGTTACAATTACATTATATAATTTTATATTATAAATTATTACATGTTATCTAATATATTATGCATGATATATTACATCACAATTACATTAAATAATTTTTATACGATATATTGTCACAAGTTATCTATTATATTCTTTTTGATATGTGACATTACATCCCATTTCTATGATATGTGGACTGGATTTACAATGTATCACGCAGGGAACTATGGGAGAATCCATCACCCATAGATTGTGACATACTCACCTCGGCCCTGAGGTAGAGTCTCCTGGGGGAGTGGCTTAGGTGGTAGGCAGGGCCAGACTCCCCACATGGACCAGTCAGTAGTGACTTGCAGCACTGGGTGGAAGGAGCTGGGCCTAATCCCAGGCTGACCATACAGAGGCGACCTGGAACAAAGGGGTGGGACCAGGGGGCTTGTGCTAAGGACAGTCAGGCTGTGGGCCAATGGAAAGTGACAGACATGCCTAGAGGTGGGGCTGGTCCTTTTGTGAACCAATCAGTAAAGAACGAGGTGCTCACTGGAAGTGACAGCAGGGGGAGAGCTCCTTGTTAGGTTCACTGGGAAGCAGGGAGGAGATACCAGGGGGAGTGGCCAAACTTGGGGGATGGGATGAAGCCCGTCGCCTGGATACCAAGTGAAAGTGACAGTCATTGGTGCAGGACTAAGCCTTTTGCCTGGAAACTGCGCGAAGTGGCAGTCATTGGTGGGGGGGGTAGGCGGGACATAGCCTGTCTCCTGGATACCAAGAGGAAGAGGCCTACACTGGTGACCCTGACTGGGGACGTGTTGCTTGGAGACTCACAAGAGTGACATGGCTGGGAGCAGGACAAGTTCCATATCCTAGATACCCACCAGAAGCGGCCTGCCTGGGGCATTATATTATATATAATGACAATGGATCAATCCTAATATTTAATGTGATCTACATCATATAGTCATATAATATATAAACTACGGAACATAGGATATGTCCTATAATATTATATATAAGATATTATACTATACTATTAATATGTCGCATAATGTTATTATGTCGCATAATGTTATTATGTAATGTAATGATATTATATAGAATATAATAGTACAGTATATTATATTATGATGTATAATAGGATATATCATTGCAATATATGTAATATTATACATTGTTATACATACTAGTACTATATAATATCATATGATGTATAATAGAATATATTATTGTAATATTATACATGATGTGATACATTAGTATATATAATACAATATATTATTCTATTATGGTGTGTCATAGAATATATTATTGTAATATTATTCCAATTTGATACATTATTATACATTGTATCATAATATTGTATTATTTAATAGTATATATCATATTAATTATTCTGAAATACTACATTAATATCACATAAATAATACAATACTATCATATGCTATTATAGAATTATCATATATCACATAATGTACTCTTATTACATTCCCCATCATTTTTCTGTATAATTGTGTGTCAAAGAATAGTATAATAAAATTTCATGTTATATTATATGCAACATTAATTAATAACAATACAGAATGCACATTATACACTTTGTGACAGTATTACTACATTCTTTTTAGGAACCATAATAAATGAGTAACTTATCAATGTGCATGTATCCATGAATGAATGTAGAAGACAGTCATAGAACCCATTATAATGTCATCTCATAATACATTATATTATGTAATAATATATAACATATTATATAATATATATTATGTACATATATTATGCATATATTACATATATAGTATATGTGTGTATATATGATTACACCAAAATACAGACCTTTATGAATGATGTTCCCCTGGCCCTGGAAGGTTTTGTGAGGAAAGCAGAATAAATAAGAGGAAAGAAAAGAAAAGAAGCACTATTCATTTCTTTATATTTTCGTTTATTTATTTATTATTTAATTTTAATGAGACGGGGAGACCATTTTCCTCTGGTCTCATGGTCCGTTTGGAAAGAGCAATAGATAAAATCATAATATTTAATAATGATAATGATAAAATAATAATCAAGAATGTTAATAATCTAGAAAGATAATAATGATTATGATAATAAATAATAATATCTGCCTCAAAAGTTTGGAACGTGACTTGTAGAAAGTTCCTGGGCTGTTTTTAATTTTTATTTATTTCATTATTAGTATTATCAATTTTTATTTATTTCATTTTTATTTTATTATTATTATCTATTTTATCATTATTATTCCATTATTGTTTTTAGTCGTATTTATTTCATTAGTGTCATTTTATTCTTATTTATTTCATTATTATCATTTTATTCGTTTTATTATTATTAATTTGATTGTTTTACCTTCCCTCAGCGTGCCCCCTCCCCCCTCTGGGATGTGCAGGTGGTTGCCATGGGGATGGAGGGGTGGGGACATCCCAGTCCCCTCTGGCAGTTGTCAGGCAATAGCATCCTGCTTAGCAGAGCTGGAGGCTGCTGAGGACATCTGGGTCCCATCACGTTGCCAGGCAATGCCTCCCAGGGAGCCATTGGGTGAGACAGCTAAGTGGTCCCAGCACTGGGGACCACGCAGGACTCTGCAGTCGGGGAGCAGCCAGAAGACTGAGGAGGAAGACAGGGAAGATGGGGAGGATTAGGCAGCAGAGGAGGAGGTTGGGGAGGAGGAGGAGGAGGAGAATGGGAAGGATCGGGAGGAGGATGGGGTGGAGGTGTAGGATGAGGAGAAGAATGGGTAGGAAGAGGAAGATAAGGAGGAGGGGGACGGAGAGAAGGATGGGTAGAAGTAGGAGGAGTATGGGGAGGAGGAGGAGGAAGAGGAGAAGGAAGAGTAGAAGGAGGACAGGGAGGAGAAGGAGGAAGACAGGGAAGAGGAGGATGGGGATGACAGGGAGGAGGATAAGGAGATGAGGGAGTAGGAGGACGAGGACGAGGACAGGGAGCCTGGAGATGTGGCAGCCAGGCAGAGCAGGAAGAATATCTGGCCTTCATGGATGAGGATGGAAGTGGGGTGCATCTGAGGGAATCCCGGGGTGACCCCCACAACAAGAGATGTCCGGGTTATGGGGTGCATCCTGCAGAAAATCTCAGGGTGACCTGCAGTAGGGATGCCCATTGTGGGGTGTATCTTGTGGGGAATCCGAGGGTGACCCCCAGAGCCAGGGACGCCTGAGTTGATGGGTTGCATTCTGCGGGAAATCTCTGGGTGTCTCGCAGCAGGGATGGCTGGGTTGATGGGGTGCATCCTACAGGAAATCTCTGGGTGTCTTTCAGCAGTGATGCCAGGGTTGATGAGGTGTATCTTGTGAGGAAACCCGTGGTGACCACCGGCAGGGAAATCTTGCAGGAAATCTCCGGTGTCTTGCAACAGGGTTGCACACTGTGGGGTGCATCTTGTGGGGAATCGCAGGGTGACCCCAAGAACCAGGGATTCCCGGAGGCATGGCGTCCACCACCCACACCCTGACTGGCCTGTGCGCCACCCTGGCCAGATTGCAGGCCAGGCACACCTCCCCAGCCTCCTCGCTGGCCTGCAGGCCCTGAAGCTCCAGACTGTCATCCACGTGCACCAACACCTGGCGGCCCAGGTACCCGGTACCTGGCGGGCAGCACCAGCTGCCTCGTCATCAGCCACAGGATGCAGGAACGGGGCCACCCAACCGTAGGGCAGCACAGCAACAGGCTGCGGCCCTCGCCCTGTGGCGCCTGGGCCTCCACCACCAGGGCCGTCTCCATCTCTCCATGGGCCTGGGCCATGTCCATCACCGCCATGCTGGTCTCACCAAGGGCCTGGGCCTTATCCATGACCCCCATGTTGGTCTCTCCATGGCCCTGGGCCTTCTCTACCACCACCATGTTGGTCTTTCCAAGGGCCTGGGCCTTCTCCATCACTACCATGTTGGTCTCTTCATGTGCCTGGACCTTGTCCGTCACCAACATGGTGGCCTCAATCCCTCCATCCAGGATATGGGGAGGCACCAGCAGCACCTGGACATCCACCATGGCATGCCTTTCCCTGGCCACCAGGCAGGTGTAGCGGCCACCATTGGTGCGCTGGATGTGGAGGATGGGAAGACGGCCGTCAGGGTGGATGGAGTACTTGGAGGAGGACAGGGAGGACGGGCAGGGCATCAGGTGGCAGGTCAGCATCAGACAGGTGATGGGGGATGGGGATAGAGAGGAGGAGGACAAGGGGGAGGTAGAGGAGAATGAGCAGAGTAAGGGGCAGCGCAGGGTGATGGGGTCACTGTAGCGGATGTGGATGGTGGCGGGGGGGTGGGGGGAAAGAGGAGGAGAGGAGGAGGATAAAGGATGATGATGATGATGGTGATGATGATAATGAAGATGAGGAGGATGAAGGAAAGAAGATGATGGAGAAGATGATGATGAAGGAAGTGATGAAGGAAATGATGATGATGATGAAGGAAATGATGATGATTGTGATGAAGAAAATGATGATTGTGATGATGATGATGAAGGAAATGATGATGATGATGATGGTGATGATGATGATGGTGATGATGATGAAGGAAATGATGATGATGACAATGATGAAGATGATGATGATGAAGGAAATGATGATGACGATGATCATGACGATGGTGATGAAGGAAATGATGATGAAGGAAAGGATGTTGAATACGGTGATGATGAAAATGGTGGTGATGAAGAAGATGATGAAGATGACGATGGTGATGAAGAAGATGATGATGATGGTCGAGATGATAATGAAGAGGATGAAGATAGTGATGATGAGGAGGAGGAGGAAGATGATGAAGATGATGGTGATGATGATGAAGATGATGGAGATGATGATGATGATGATGGTGAAGATGGTGGTGATGATGGAGAGGAAGAGGAG
The DNA here is from genome assembly GCF_023159225.1 of Perognathus longimembris pacificus. Lineage (NCBI taxonomy): Eukaryota > Metazoa > Chordata > Mammalia > Rodentia > Heteromyidae > Perognathus > Perognathus longimembris. Next base: position 44,386,830 of record NC_063178.1, read on the forward strand.
AAGCACATGCAGCTCATCCCACCTGGCCCAGCTGCAGGCCTGGCAGGTGTACTCATTGGCCTCCCCATACCGCACACCCATCACCACCAATGTCCCATTGGGCATCATGGCGGCCCTGGACCCCAGACTCCTGATCCACACCCTGGGGGCCACCCAGGTACTGTCGGGGAGATGCCAGGACACCTCGGGGATCAGGAGGCTGCTGGCCACACAGTCTACGCGGAGGAGGCCACTGGGGGCCACACGGACGGGGAGAGGTGGATGGTGATGAGGAGTGTGAGAAGGAGGAAGGTGGTGGGGGTGCAGGGGGTCAGGGTGGAGGATCCTGGGAGCCGCCATGACCACATCCACCCACAGCACCTTGTAGTCATCGCCCACAGCCTTTTGGGCCATGCACAGGTAGTCGTCAGCATCCTGTGCAGTCACCTCGCACACTACCAGACTGCTATTGTGGAAGGCATGGATGTGGCCATAGGGATTGAGAGGGGGAGGGAGGGCAGGAGTGTTGAGGTCTGAACGACCCCTTTTTCCCCCCATGGGGAGAATGGTAACCACAAAATCTATGAAAGAGCAATCAGCCTGGCCCTCCGCCAGCGGAAGGCCAAAGGCGTGCTCACATGGGCAAGTGCTACGTTGAGGAAAGGTTGCTGAAGCCTCCCCTCCCCCCAGTCCCCTCACATGTTACCAAGGGTGGAGGCGAAAAGGAAGGCATCAGGGACACGCTGCGGTGGTGGGAAGCGTCTCAAAGACTTTAATATGGAAAGGCACTTATACAGAAGTAATGGCGGGAAAGAAAGGGGGCTGGCCAAAGGGCCAGTCATAGGCTAAGGACCATGTCCATCAAGTGACATCACGAAACTTCCTTTGTGGGTGGGACAACCCCATCATGGTGGCATGCAAGTGTTCACCTCCCAAGGGGCAGAGGCTTTCTCTTCCTGTTGAGGCCGGAAGGTGGGAGGGGCTCCTTCCCATTTTCCCAGGGGTGGGGGGGAAGGACAGCCCCCAACATCTCCCTTTTTTTGTTTTTTTCAGTGAGCAGGGGATGCTGTAAACACATGGCAGTGTGGGCATAGGGCAAATGCTGACATAAGATCTGTGGGGCCCTTTCCACAAAACTGGGGTGAGGGGTAGGTAAGGGTCCATCCGTCTGGCTATGTCCAGAAGTCTGAATCCTCAGCTAGTTTCTGCCAAGTGCAGGAAGGTGCAGACAGCAGCCCTCTTTTGCTGGTGAGGTAGAAGCTGAAACTCTGGCATTCCCGGCAGTTCACAGTAGCTGATAACTCAAACATAAGTGATTAGTAAAACATTCTTTTATATAAACATTGAAGCCAAGGTGCTAAACCTTTGCGTTTACTTTTTTAAACATTTCTATCATAAAACATTGGGGTTGAGTGTCAATACCCTCAGCTCCTATTTTCTTTCCAAAGGGACTCCCCAAGTCTAGCAGCAGGGGGAGAGGAAAGGAAGAAGCATGGTGCAAAATTCATTTAGTTTCTTTGTGTGACGCTGTAGGCAGTATTACCACGGCAAAACATTGAGCCATGAGACGCTCAAGAAGGAATGTAGAAAGCAAACAAGGAAAGGAAGCTTGGTTGCCTCCTACTGTAGGCAGTCCTACTTTCCATATTTCCATGGAAGAGCAGAAGTCCAACATAGTCCTCCTTTTCCTGGAGAGAACAAGAAAACATTTCTCCAGAGCGGGTGCTCTGGGTTTAATTTTCCAATCTGGAAAAACACATATATTGTACTCTGTACACTGATTCGGGATGATATAAAATTTCTTGATAATTAACATAAGCATAACGAATCCTGGGGAATACCCCCCCTTTTGTTTTTTAAAATTATGACACCGGCAGCCACCAGGCAGGGAGTATGGATGGAGGTCTCGTCTTCTGAAGCTACTTCCTGCTGTCAAGGGGGCGAAGTAAATCAAGGGCCCCTGGTCAGCCTGGCAGTCCGGTGTAGATGGCAAAAATTCCCATCATTACCATGAGGATGGTCACTGGGGCCAGAGAGCGCTATTGTTTTTTCCAGCTCCTCCTGCATCTTTGGCATACCCAGAAGTTTCCAAGGCTAGTGCCTCCAGGGTCCAGGCCTGTGTTAGGGTGACGACTGTGAATGGCAAATTCCCAATTGGTGATCTCAGCAAGAGATGTTATTCTGTCAAAAGACACTTTTGAAAAGGTCAGGCAAAGTATTGACAAGTTCTCAGAGCTGGTTGGCATGAATGGCATAGAACACACCCTGGGCATAAGCCAGGAACAGTTCCCTTTTGGAGCATAAACCCAATTGTAAAGTGAACAGGTAAGGAGAAACGACTGAAAGAAGTGTTTAATGATAGAAAACTGGTTTGGCATAGCCAGTCAGAGGCAAAAATATATATATTTATATATATATATATACACCTATATACAAATGGCAGAAAAGAAGAAAATGGACAGGAATTATCTCTCTCGATTTCCCGGCTCTGATCCATTTTGAAAGGGTGAAACAAGGCAGATCCCTTTAGGATAATATGGCACCATTCTCCTCTCACTCCACTCCACCTTTCCGTCTCCTGGACTGGCTAAGTCCCAGGAATTTCAACATTTGTGGCTGGAATTGCATTTCCCATCCGCGTTTGAACTCGGGGCCTGAGCACTGTCCCTGAGCACTTTTGTTCAAGGCTAGTGCTCTACCACTTGAGTCACGGTGCTGCTTCAGCCTTTTGCTCATTCTCTGTGGTTGAGCTCTCAATCTGGCTCTTTGCTGTTTAACTGGGAGGTGGGATTTTGGAGAGATTTTTTCCTTTTGCCCGGGCTGGCTTTGAACTATCCAGGGAGTCATAGTCCTACAAGCCCTTTTTTATTCCCAATTGAGCAACAAGGAAAAAACAGCAGAGATAATCCATTTGTAACTCGTTGAGACTGACCAAAAACTGCTTGTTAAGGTTTTGCTATAACACTTAGAGAACATGAGATTCATATGCCATCAACTTGAATCATGCCAATGAATCCCACTGGCAAGTGAAAGAGAACACAGATAAATGATAACCAAGGGCAAAGGGTTAAAGCGTTGTGGAATCCTCAGTCTCGGCAGTGGCTGTGTCCCTCATCCCAATTTGGCAAGTTCCACGCCATGCGATGGAGAAATCTAGGCAAGGCTGCAGTGGCATCTCTGGATAGACTCACATCTCGCTTTGGGTTGCCTGCAAAATTTCTATATAGATTGGTTAGGGTGTTTAAATATTTTTCCCAGCATTTCTGGCTCTAGTATATCGATGCCCTTCTGGTTTAAGCAGGGTGAAAAGACTTTCTTAATCACAAAATTCACCTGGCTAGCTGTGACCACTAACATAACTATGGTGATTTAACCTGGAGTAACTGTTAGGATGGGACTATTTACATCCTCACAAGGCTCATAAATCATTCGAACAGCTTCCAATGTGAGAGAGAGCAAAGAATCATTAGTAGTGAAACCAGGCAGTTTGGGAACAGACTGTGGTGGCATCTTCCTGTATCCAGGGGCTGCCACCATCCAGGTGGCTAGCACATCTGTCCACCTGTATCCTATAAAGCAATATATTAATCCTGGGTCAGGAAAGTTGAGGTTAACAGTCACATTTGTATGAAGCAATTCCAATTCCTTGACCTTGAGAGTTTATGAGAACACAGGAGAGAAAAATGGGAAGGTAAAATCTTAATTTATGCCAAAGAGTTGTTAAGACTAGATGCACATTTAACTTTTAACACACTGAATATAAAATAACATACTGGTGTACTTTTACCACATGTTGCATATTTGAACCTTATGGAAATTTTTTATAGGCACCTTTATTTGCATCGAACATTGGGCTGAAAACCTATTGTTATGCTTTTAATTCTTACCAACAACCACACACGCGCGCGCACACACACACACACAAAAATACCTGAGCACTCTTAAAATTGCTTTGATTGGCCATTTAAATTTTCTGGAATTCCAGCGGCAAATGATATTAATTTGCCCATAATATAACCACGTGGTTGAATAAAAAACAAAAGGGAAACCTGTTAATTACACACTCCTAACATGACAATTTTTAAATCACAGTGGACAAGCAAACCCTTTTTTATCCATCTAGAAAAACTCCAGTTGATTTCGTATCTTTGAACTGGTAAACATGGAAGTTCAATCAAATTACCTATTGCTGTATCAAAACTTTGTTTTTCCCTTTAATATTTTGTTTTGCTTCCCAGTTTGAAGCTTTCCCTTGGTTTTAACCCGGCCTGCAGCCACAGAGAGAAAATGTGCAGGCAAAGAGGCTTAAGTCCGAGTCCCCGCCCAGCCTAGGGGAGTCTGGCATGGCCCTCACCTGGGGGGAATGGGTGGGGCCCCGCCCTCCATATGGTGGACCCCATTGTGCTCCACGTGTGTGTTAAGTCAGAGAAATCAGGATTCAACCAACCCCCCTGGAATTTCTGACCTTAACGACCATTGGCGGGCACAAAGCAGTTTCCGCTCAAAACCACAGTCGCCAGTCCAGCCACTCCGGGCTGCTGCTGCCACGGCTGCTGCCCGCGCACTCCAACGGGGACGCCGGCCCATGGCCCTGCAGAGCCTAAACTGCACGCCACGCCTTTTTTTTTTTTTTTGGTTTTAACTCCATCCTCAGGCTGGGGCTGCAGGCAAGCTGCTGGCTCCGCCCAGCCACTGTAAGCACCTAAGCCTGGCCAAAACAGCAGCAATCTTCCCAAAGCTGCCATCGCCATGCCATGGCTTCCCACATGGCGGAACCGCGCTTCTGCCACGCCGTGCTCGGCCCGCCACACTCGGCTGCCCAAATGCGACTGCAAAAGACGCCCGGTGCCGCCCGAGGCCACGCGGGCCCCAGTGCACACAGCTCACAAACCCGGGGCCGCGTGGAGCCCAGACTGTACTCCACGCTCAGCCCGCGAACGCCAAACCACTCCGGCGCTCTGCCACCCACTGCTTCTAAAGCACCACTGCGGGTGCCGGGCCGCCGTCTGGCCCAGCGCGCGCAGAGCAGAACCGACCCCAGCCCGGGGTCGCCGTCCTCTTGCTCCAGCCCCACTGCTCCACTGACATGTTTCTGCAGAAGGTGCGCCCTGCTCCCTCCCCCACCTGGCGCCAAATCGCCACGGTGGGGCAACTCTCTGGCGCCGCGTCCCGCGAAACCATGTCTGGCCTGTCTTTTCTCCATGCTTCTGCCCCATCTGGATGGGCAGGACCCTCCTCTAAAAACCCTACTTAGCACAATCTGTGGGGATACTGTACCCTGAACTTCTCGGCCGTATGATTCACCCCCGTCTGGGACCCAGAAAGTTGGGGTATGAACGACCACTTTCTCCCCCCATGGGGAGAATGGTAACCACAAAATCTGTGAAAGAGCACTCGGCCTGGCCCTCCGCCAGCGGAAGGCCAAAGGCGTGCTCACATGGGCAAGTGCTAAGCTGAGGAAAGGTTGCTGAAGCCTCCCCTCCCCCCAGTCCCCTCACATGTTACCAAGGGTGGAGGCGAAAAGGAAGGCATCAGGGACACGCTGCGGTGGTGGAAAGCGTCTCAAAGACTTTAATATGGAAAGGCACTTATATAGAAATAATGGCGGGAAAGAAAGGGGGCTGGCCAAAGGGCCAGTCATAGGCTAAGGACCATGTCCATCAAGTGACATCACGAAACTTCCTTTGTGGGTGGGACAACCCCATCATGGTGGCACGCAAGTGTTCACCTCCCAAGGGGCGGAGGCTTTCTCTTCCTGTTGAGGCTGGGTGGTGGGAGGGGCTCCTTCCCATTGTCCCAGGGCTGGGGGGGAAGGACAGCCCCCAACACAGGTGGGTCAGATGAATGGATGGATGGGTGTGTGGAGGGGTGGATGGGTAGGTGGGTGGGTGGATGGATGGGTGGATGGTGGATGGATGGGTCGGTGGGTGGATGGGTGGATAGATGGTTCGGTGGGTGGATGGATGGTTGGGTGGGTGGATGGATGTGTGGATGGTTTGATGGATGGATGGGTGGGTGGATGGGTGGATGGCTGGGTGGGTGGGTGGGTGGGTGGATGGATAGTTAGATCATGGATGGGTGGGTGGATGGATGGATGGTTGGAGGGTTGAGTGGTTAGGTGGTTGGGTGGGTGGATGGGTGGGTGGGTGGATGGGTCAATGGATGGGTGAGTCATTGGATGGGTGGGAGGGTGGATGGACACATCCCTCCATTTCTGCCACCCCACCCCACTTCTCATCTCCTCACCTTCCCTCCAGGATGCATTTGTCTGGCATCCTTCACATCACCCCTGGCATTGGGTCACCCCACGCGTGGCAGTACAACCTCAGGTTTGCCCTATGTGTGACACACATATGTGCCATGTGCCCGGCCTGCACCCTGGGCTGTTCCGCGTGGGGCTGGGTCCTGACATCCACTGTGACCATCCTGCGGGCCATGCCCACAGTGTTGGAAGCCACACACTCATATTGCCCCACATCGTTCATGGAAGCCACCGCACAGATAGCGTGCGATTGGGGAAGACGAGGATGTCCCCAGCTATTGACATCTGGGAGCACTCAGGTGGGATCTGTTGGGGAGGACCCACTTGATGATCGCTCATAGGGCCATGGCCCATGTGGAGCGATGGATGTTCAGACCCAGCCCAGCCGTGGCTGCCACTGTCTCTGCCCTGGCTGTGTGGATCACGGGTGGTAGTCAGGTGACCTGTAGCCAGTCCTCCAGCCCCACGCCAGCCTCTGCCACTCACCAGTAGACCCCACGGTCCACAGGGGTGACAAGCATGATGCTCAAGCTGTGGTTGATGTGCAGCCGGAAGCGCCCGTTGGCCAGCGGGGCCCAGTGCCACGTGCAGCTGTTCAGAATCATCCACCACACAGGAACAAGGGGGAATGGGATGCACCGGGATACGCAGCGCTCCAACATGACCATGTCCACTGCTGCCACCGTTACCTCACACCACAGCCATGCAGGGCCAGGGATGGGAGCCCTGTTGTGGTCTGTGAAACCCACGGCCTCCACAGCATTCATGGTGGTGTCTATGGCATCCACAGCATCCCTAGTGTCCACGGAATCAACTGTGACACTCACTGTGTCGATCGTGGTGACCACGCATCCTGGGCATCGTCTGTGACTCATACGGTAACTATAGTCATGTCTAAGGTGTTCACAGTGTTACCTGTGACACCCACAGCTTCCATGAGGCCCATGGTGGTGTTCCCAGCACCTCTGGCATCCTCGGCATCGTCTGTGACTCCTACAGTGTCCTTCGTGGCCTCCATGTTGTGTGCAGTGACGTCCACAGTCACATCTGTGACACCTATGGTGTCCAAAGAATCCATACTGGTGTCAATGGTGTCCTTGGCATCATCTGTGACTCCTATAGCATCCATGGTCATGTCTAAGGTGTCCATGGTGTTTACTAAGGTGTCCATGGCATTGTCTGTGACACCTACGGCATCCATGCTGATGTCTGTGACACAGCTTCCATGGGGTCCATGGTCGCATCCACAGCATCCGTGGTGTCCTCAGCATCATCTGTGACTCCTACGGCATCCTTGGTGGCATCCATGTTGTGTGTGGTGGCATCCACGTTCATGTCTATGGCATCCACAGTGTCCACAGTGGTGTTGATGGTGTCCACGTCGTCCACAGTGGTGTCTATGGCATCAATGGTGTCTATGGCATTGTCTATGACACCAGCAGCATGCATGGTCATGTCTATGGTGTCTACCGTGTCTATGGTGGTGTCTGTGGTGTCCATGGTGTCTATGGTGGTGTCCTTGATGTCATCCACCACTGTGTCCCCAGATGGGCCCAGGGCAGCATGGGCCCAGGCCTGGCTGTGGTGGTTGGTGGCCATGCACTTATAGTCGCTGGCATCCTGGGCTCAGGCCCCATGCAGGACGAGGGAGCCATCAGGGAGGATGGAGAGGCACAGGGAGCAGGCGTGAGGGGTCAGCACCTTGCATGCAGTGGGGGTGTGTGTATGGACAGACGAACGGGAGGATGGACGGAGGGACGGACACACATGCATTGGGTGTCCACACGTCCATCCGTCCACAGACCAACAGAGACACAGACAGACAGAAAGACACAGACACACAGACATGGACAGATAGAACAAGCGATATTCAGATAGACAGACACAGAGACAGAGACAGATGCAGACACAGACAGAGATACAGACAGATAGATAGACACATGCTCGGACAGACAAACACACAGACAGACCAACTGACTGACTGAATGACAGACAGAAGGGCACAGAGACACAGACAGACAGACACAGACACAGAGACAGACACAGAGGCACACAGACAGATCCATCATCAGACAGAGACACAGACAGACCCATAGACAGTCAGACAGATAGATCCAGAGATAGACAGACTATCAGACACTGAGACAGACATACAGATGACAGACACAAAAGTCAAGATAATGGATACACAGACAGGCAGACAGACAGATCAATCTTCAGGCTGACAGAGATACATGGAGCGATATAGAGACAGACAGACAGATCATCAGACAGAGACACAGACAGACACACAGATCAATCATTGGATAGACAGTGAGACAGAAAGATATAGATATTGATAGGCAGACCCAGAGACATACAGACAGACTGACACACAGCTGGACAGACAGATACAAACAGACAGACCGACAGACCGGCAGACAGAAGGGCACAGAGACGCAGAGGGACAGACAGACAGACAGACCTCAATATAGACAGGCACATGGACAGATTGGCCCTCAGACAGCCTGACTGACAGACAGAAAGACAGAGATACACAGACAAACACAGTGGCTGAGATTCAGACAGACCAACATAGAGTCAGAGACAAAAGCAGACACACGCATACAGACAGACAGGCAGACAGGCAGATCAATTGTGGGATAGACAGAGAGACAGGGAGACAGACAGACAGACACAAATGGACAGATACACAGATGGACCGACAAATGAACTCACTGTCAAACACAGAGACACAGGCAGACACACAGACCAAGAGACAGACAAAGACAGACAGACATATCAATCAATAGATAGACAGAGACACAGGGAGGCAGACGGACAGATACACAGATGGACAGACAGAGACACAGATGACAGATAGGCAGACAGACAGACAGACAGACAAATTGATCACCAGACTGACAGAGACTCATGCAGACAGACAGACACCGAGACAAATAGACACAGGGAGACAGACAGACAAAGAGACAGACAGACTGATGGACTGTCTGACAGAAAGACATAGGGAGGGACACAGGCAAGACAGACAGACACACATACACACACACACGGAGAAAGACACACACACAGAGATAGATTGGATGGACACAGAGACAGGGAGACAGACACACAAACAGAAAGACAGATAGGCAGACAGGGAGACAGACAGACACAGAGACAGACAGGGAGACAAATCAGACAGACTTAGAGACAAGGAGACACACACACAGACAGAAAGACAGACAGGGAGACAGACAATGGACAGGACAAACCCATCAGGAAGAGAGAGAGAGCCAGCCAGTAGAGCCAGGGACACTCCCCCCATTCCCCTGTCCACCTCCCTCCCCGTGCCCTCTGACCTCCCTCCTTTCCACCTTTCCCGGAAGGGAAGGGAGGGAAAAGGGTGTAAACTGAGGCACCCACTGTGTGTAGCCTGGTCCATTTCATGTGAGGCAAGGTGTGTCCAGCAGCTGTGCAGGGCAGGGTGACGTTGGCGTCCTTAGACAGTCACAGCAGCCAGGGGCTGGGCCACGAGTGTAGGGAAACTGAGGCAGGGGACTGCCGGGGGTGGGGTCGTGCAGGGAAGACCAGGAAAGCAAGGCCATGGAGGCTGCAGGCGTGGAGGCCAGAAGAATGGAAGTTTGAGAGGTCGAGGCTGGAGACAATGAGTCTGGGGGAATGGAGACCCAGATGTGAAGGCCAGGGGAATGAAGGCAGAGGAACTGGATGCCAGAGGTATGGAGGCCGGAGGCATGGAGGCCCCAGATGTGGAGGCTGGAATTGTAGAGTCAGATGGGGAAGGGAGGCTGGAGGAGTTTAGGCCATGGACTTGGGGTCCCCAGATGTGGAGGCCATTCCCAGGGGCACCTGTGGGGACTCATTTCCTGGGCCTCCCACAGCGGAAACTGAGTCCGATGACCCATCCTCCTCCTCAAAGGCCAATGGCAATGGGTTGGTGGATGCCATAGGGGTGGAGGCCAGAGTGGTGGAGGCTGAGGTGGTGGAGCCCAAGTGGCAGCCTCTCACCGGGGCCAGAATGTCGGCGCACCACTCAGGCCGGAGCCCCCAGGCCTCAAACCCACGATGGCCTCAGTTCCTCTGGGCCACCACCCTCGGTCAAAGCCCCAGGTCTCCACCCTCGATCCTCTGTTCTGGGTCCCCATTCTGTGGGCCTCCACCCTTGATCATTCTCTGACCCAGGCCTCCACTTTTCCATCACAAGCCTCCAACCTCAATCTTCCTCCATCCCAGGCCTCCAACCTTGATCCTCCATTCCAGACCTCCATTCTGCAGGCCTCCACCCTCAATCCTCCTCTGTCTGGGGCCTCCACCATTGATCCTGTGTTCTGGGCATCCATTCTGTGGGCCTCCACCCTCGATCCTCCTCCATCCCGAGTCTCCACTTTTCCATTCTGGGCCTCGAGCCTCAACCCTCCTCCTTCCTGGGCCTCCACTTTTCCATCCTGGGCCTCTACCCTCGGTCCTCCTCCATCCCAGGCCTCCACCCTCGAACCTCTGTTCTGGGCCTCCATTCTGTGGGCCTCTACCTTTGATCATTCTCTGTCCTGGGCCTCCATCTTTCCACCCCATGCCTCTACTCTCAATCCTTCTCTGTCCCGGGCATCCAGCCTGGATCCTCCACCCAAGGCATCCCTTCTGTGGGCCTTCACCCTCAATCCTTCAGCCCGGGCATCCACTTTTCCATCCCAAGCCTCCACCCTCGATCCTCTGCCCTAGGCCTTCACTTGGTGGGCCTCCACGGCGACCTCCATGTCACGCTGGGCCTGGCCCACACCTTTGGCGCTCAAGCTCGCATAGCACCCTCCATTCCCAGCGCGGATATCCTCAATGGTCAGGGTCCCATCTGGTCCAACTGAAGCATGGGAAGTGTTGGCCATGGTGGCCAGGATGTGGCCATTCCAAAGGATCAATGCCACGTGGGGGACTGGGTCAGCCGGGCCACACAGGGCAGGCATAAGGTGAACCTGGCCTCCACCATCTGGGCCTCCCCCATCTGGGCCTTCACTTGGACCTTCAGTTGGGGTTGAGGGAGGACAAGGAGGCAGTGGGCACGGCGGGCTGTGGCTGACCCTGTGCGGGTCACACAGTGAAACCAGCCCAATTCTGAGGGGTGCGTGGCATGGAGGTGGAGGTGCTGGCCTCCGTCACAGAGTGCCACACAGAATCCATGGCCTGGACTTCTGTTGCCTGGCCCTCCAAGGGCCAGGCTTCCATGGCCTGGGCCTCCATTGTGTGGGTCTCCAAGAGCTGGGCCTCCACTGTGTGGGCCTGCAAGGTCTGGGCCTTCAAGGTTTGGGCCTCCAATGTCTGTGCCTCTGTGGTCTCAGACTTCGTGGCCTCGGCCTCCACGGTCTTGGTGTTTGCGGGCTTTGTGGTCTCAACCTTCACTGCCTGGGCTTCCAAGGTCTCGGCCTCCATGGCCTTGGCCTCAACTTTCTGGGCCTCCATGGTCTTGACCTTTTAGGTCTCGGCCTTCAAGATCTCGCTCTCCATGGTCTCAGCCTTCATGGTATTGGTGTTTGTGGCTCCGGCCTCCATGGTCTAGGCCTCCTTGGTTTTGGCCTTCAAAGTCTCTGCCTCCACTCTCTGGACCTCCATGGTCTGGGCCTCCAAGGCTGGGCCTCTGTAGTCGACTTGGTCTCGGCCTCCATGGTATCCCTGGTCTTGGCCCCCACTGTCTGGGCCTTCATGGTCTCAGCCTCCATGGTCTCCTTGGTTTTGGCCTCCATGGTCCACACCTCCATGGTTTTGGCCTTCATAGTCTCGACCTCCACTTTCTGGGCCTCCATGGTCTGGGCCTCTCTGGTCTCGGTCTCCATTGTCTCCTTGGTCTCAACCTCCATGGTCTCCATGGTCTTGGCCTCCAATGTCTGGGCCTCTGTGGGCTCAGCCTCCATGGTCTCCTTGGTCTCAGCTTCCAATATCTTGGCCTCCACTGTCTGGGCTTTAGTGTCTAGGCCTCCACTGACTGAACCTCCGTGGTCTGGGCCTCCATGGTCTCCCTGGTCTCAGCCTCTATGGTCTCCTTGGTCTCGTCCTCCACTATCTGTACCTCCACTGTCTGGGCCCCCCAGTCTAGGCTTCTGCCACTCAAGCCTATCACCAAGCGCCCATTGGGCAGCATCCACACCACAATCGCATGCCCCTTGCCCCCTGCCACCACCACATGACACCACATCTTCACGACCTCCCCCTTGCCCAAAACATGGATGCCATCACTCTCATCCTCCTCTTCTTTGTCAATTACCACCCACGAACCCTCCCCCTCCTCCCCGATGGCCTCCACCTCCATGTACACTGAACATGCCAGCTGGACTCGGTCCACAGTGCTCCTCCTGAGGTGCAGCCAGATGTACACTGAGGGCAGGAAAATCCATTTGGGGGCTGAGACAGCTGCAAGGACCCATGTGCACAGGCCAGAGCCACAGGGGCTCATGTAGGCCATGGTCATGGCATCCGTCCATCTGTGCTCACGTCTCTGTCTCTCCATGGGATGTGCCAAGGCTCTGTAGGCCACTGTCATGGGGTCCGGTTGTCCCCCTGCACGTGTCTGAGTCTCAGTGTTGTGTACCAAGGCTTCGTGCACTGTGTAGACCACATCCCGTCTTTTTGTCCATCTCTCCATGGGCATAAGTGATTTGGCGGGGTGTGCCAATTTCCTATGCCTTGTAGACCACAGCCCATCTGTATCTCCATCTGCACATGCATGCCCATGCCCCAGTGTGGTGTGCCAAGCCTTTGTAGACCACAGCCCGTCCCTCTATCCACCCGTCCATGTGTGTCACAGCCATGGTAGGGTCAGTGGGGTTTGCAAATGCACAGTAGGCCACATCCTATCTGTCCATTCATCTGTCTGTGTGACCCCGTGTCTCAGTGGGGTGTGCCAAGGCTTTGTAGGCCTTGTAGGCCACATCCCATATGTGGCTCCCACCTGTAATCTTAGCTACTCAGGAGGCTGAGCTCTCCGAGCTGTAACTTAATCAGCAAGAAAACAGAGGATGCCACAGTTAATAAGCCACATCATAGGAGTCTATTGTTGCCTTCACAGGCCTGCGGCTGCACATAGACTTCCCAAATTGTGCATGCCAAAGCACCTCAGAGTTAAGTCTTTCAAAGACAAATTTCACATCCTTTCTGGCAAGCAATGCTTTGTTTTAAAAGCATATACAGAAGCAAAACAGAGCCGTAAATGTAGACTTACTCCCCTAAATACTGGGAGGCTGGAACATTTTGGGGGACTTTTGTTTTTAAGAAGCTACTGAGCAAATAGCTTTTTGCTAAACCTGCTTGAGCAAACAACAGTTCTGGGGTCAGGCTTTTTTTCCTTGGGGGACAAAAAGGTGTTACTTCTTCAAGGCTTCCGGCCATAACCTACATCATAAGGATACTAGTTTGAAGCTAGCCCACATAGTAAGTCAATGGGATTCTGATCTGCCATTCAGCAAAAAGCTTAAACAGAGCTGGGGAACAAGTGGGAAAGTGCCAGCTTTGAGCGAAAAACACTAGGGGACAGTGGCCAGGCCCTGAATTCAATCGGCAGTGTTAGCCTGGCATGGACCTTTCCTCCCATTTGCCCACCAAGTGTTCTTTTGCAGCAGACGGCTGATCCCCAGTGCCTCCCCTCCTCTCACCTTGAAGTAACATTCCATTTGGTCAGTCACTGCCACAATTGCAAACAGCAGGCTCCCTTATCTACTATCCAGGCAGCTGCCACAAATCTTAACCCACTGCAACAAAATCCCCCGTTCCCATGCCCCACATGAATCCCCGGACCTTAGCTCCACTAGGTTAAGAAATCGCCCCCTACATAAACAAAAGCATCATTTCTCCCTCTCCCATGGGAGAGGTGGTTCTGTCAGCCCCTGCTGATAAGAAACTCATGTTGCTGTACCTGACTGTATCCACGGGGCTTCTGAGATGGCTGTTTTCATCCAGTACTGGCACAAAAGAAAAGGAAAGATGGAGGGAGGGAAGAAGGAAAAAAGGAAAGAAGGAAGGAATGAGGAAGGAAGGAAGGAAGGAAGGAAGGAAGGAAGGAAGGAAGGAAGGAAGGGGAGAAAGGAGAGAAGGAGAGGGAGAGAGAGTGAGAGAGAGAGAGAGGACAAAACTTGGTCTCATATGTATCATTGTGGTTCTATCTCTGACCTAGCCAAGATGTTGCTCCATTTAGAGACCTGGAGGAATATAATGCTATTTCAAGGTCCTGGGAATGTCAAGGCTAACACCTTTACAAATGCATTTCTATTCTAAACAGAAAATGGGTCTGTGCAGGAGTGTTGAGGATAGATAGAATGCATGTAGTCCTCCTCTGCAAACATCCTTTCTACTTCTGAGGTTCACTGGAGACCTCAGTAGTTACCATGGTTATAGAGTAGGCAAAAGAAGAGAAATCCAATAACACCAATGCCATGAGAAATTAATCTAAATGTTAATACTGCCACATCCACAGAAAGAATGCAGGCACCTGTTCAACTCTCCCAAGCCTTGGCTCCTCCTGTGCCACCTCATTTGTGTGGTCAGTTACAACACTTGTAGGTCAGTTCTAAGGAAACTGAGGCATGTGTGCAGTGGAACACCTTGTGCCCTTGGCCTGGGCAATAAGCTCCTACTTATGGCCTCATGCACACAGATTGCATCTCAGCCATATGCTTAATATATGGGGTGGCAATTTGCACATGTGCAGAGCCCTTCCAAAAAAATTTAACAGATGGAATACTGGAAGGTCCAACTGCCCTACGGAGGGAACTTACATATTGGTTTAGTGGAATTATATACTTGGTTTTCTCAATCTTCTCAGCCCAAAACTCTGTCCCAAAACATGGAAGCAAATATTCAACAGTACATGAAGAATGTTTTAAATGTACTGTATTTATGAAACAAGACAATAACTGAAACGTCTCTGAAGGAAAAGAAACATGGTTCAATAAATTACACACACACACACACACACACACACACACACACACACACACACACACAATGCTATATAAGCCAGGGGTGGGGTTGGGAGAGATGGGGAGAATGATGGAAGGGGTGACATTGTTCAGGATGCCTTGAATTCATAAATTGACATGTTGAATTTAAAACCTTTATATGATTACTTAAAAATAATTAAGAAATTATACAAATAATTTTTTTTTTGGCCAGTCCTGGGCCTTGAACTCAGGGCCTGAGCACTATCCCTGGCTTCCTTTTGCTCAAGGCTAGCACTCTGCCACTTGAGCCGCAGCGCCACTTCTGGCCATTTTCTGTATATGTGGTGCTGGGGAATTGAACCCAGGGCCTCATGTATACGAGGCAAGCTCTCTTGCCACTAGGCCATATCCCCAGCCCCAAATAATTTTTTTTTTAAGTTGGGGAAGTTGACAGGTGCTTGTGGTTCACACCTCTAATCCTAGGTACTCAAGAGGTTGAGATGTAGGATCACAGTTAGAATACAGCCAAGGGAAGGAGAGTCATGAGCCTTTCCAATTAACCACTAATAGCTGAAAGTGGAGCTATAGTTCAAGTGACTGAGCACTAGCCTTTAGAGAAAATGTTTAAGGAGAGTTCCCAGGCCTGGAGTTTGAACCTAAGGACCAGTGCACATCCACACACACACACACACACACACACACACACACACACGAACACACATTCTCTCTCACTCTCTCTCTCTCAAAACGTTAATACATGTAAAACTAAGTAATGCAAGAATAAATATGAGAATTATGAGTCATATTTTTCTTTCCTACAGCAGTGAGCTTGTGCAAAAGAGACTTGAAAGAGGCAATCTCAGAAGTCTTCTAACATTGCTGTTATGGTTATCACTTATAGAGAATAGCGGGTTTAATTATATTTATATCTAATATATAAATATATTATATGTACCATACAACATATATACAATGTAATATAAAACTATAATACATGATATAAAATAGTACAATATATAACAATATATAATACAGCACATAGTATATATTATATGCATAGTGTACAGAGTATACTATGTATTGAATAAATAGCATATATAGTATACAGGTAGCAGTATACTCCCCATATACTATCTATCACATGCATAGTACTTATGTACACATAGCATGTAGTATACAGTATAGTGTTAGTATATATAATTTGTAAACTATATTATATATCTCATATATGCAGGGCTATACAGTATAGTATAAAAATACTATATACTACATATTACAGTATTGTATGTATATACTATATGCACTACACTATCTTTATAATATAATGTGTATGTCATATATATCCTATATATACACTGTAAATATGATAGTATGTATCTAGTATTGTATGCTATAAATACACAATGTACTATCTATATATTATAAATAGCATACTGCTATATTTACTATACATGTAATATAAACTATATTATATATTATTATATATTCCATTATTATTTTAGGTATTATATATTTTATACTATATTTTTATATATTATAGTATATATTATATACAGTATGTATATTATACTACTGTTATATATAATATATACTATATTATGCTACATATTATCTTAATAGATTGTAATATAGATGGTATATCATTTGTAAAGTACATAAGTATGTGTATAAAATGTATTTATATATGCTATATATAAACACATACTATGTATACACTGTATGTATATACCATATACAATATAAACTGTATATAGTATATAGTAAGTACAGACTATGTGTATTATATATAGTAATATATAGTCTATATATGTACTATATACTGTATATATTGGATATAGAGGTAATATATATCTATGTAAATATATGATCAAATGTTATATATGTAAAATCTATTCATATGCTGATTAAGTTTACCCCTGTACTGCCCCAATGTTTCCCTCTCCTCTCCCATGACCTAAGTGCCTTTCTTTGTCTAATAGTGCCATTCTGCGCCCATATCTCATCTTTCTGGATGCCCCAGATTCCACATCCATACGTGGGAGCCCACCCCTGCATTTGCATAGCACTTGGGCCCTCTCTAGATGATGCAAGGTAACATTACTGCCTACGGGCATCTTCAAAGATTCCTACACTGAGATCCTGGATTCTTCCGATTTTGCTTTGTGGGTGTTACTCATTATCCACTTCGTTCAGACAGAGGTCGATGGAATTCCGCATAAGTAGAACTTGTCAGATATAACAACAAAACTTATAAGCCATTCAATGAGTCATTAAATCACAGACGTTAAATTGCAGAAATTAATTAATAATAATAATAAAAGAAAAAAGAAATTAAATAATAAAGGCAAGAATTTCAGGGTATGTTTACCATCTAAAAGGTGGTAGAGGAAATTCTGAGTTTATGGCTCTATTTTCTAGGCTGTCAATCACCAGTTATGAGAAAGCAACTCTTTCACCGAGTTGGAATTTTACATCAGCCAATGCAAGCCCTCTACTGTCTTGGGAGTGGAGGCAACTGTAACCATAATACCAAAGAATCACTTTTTAAACCATCAACATCATCATTCTAATTATTTAGTCAACAACAAAGAAAAAGAGAACACTTTCACAGAGGGATTTTACAGCCAGAATATTATTAAATATGAATCCCCAAAGGACAAATTCATGGAAGGAACAATGTGGTCTATTAAAATAATCATAATTTGGGGCTGGGGATATGGCCTAGTGGCAAGAGTGCTTGCCTCATGTACATGAGGCCCTGGGTTCAATTCCCCAGCACCGCATATACAGAAAACCGTCAGAAGCAGCACTGTGGCTCAAGTGGCAGAGTGCTAGCCTTGGGCAAAAAGAAGCCAGGGACAGTGCTCAGGCCCTGAGTCCAAGCCCCAAGACTGGCCAAAAAAAAAAAAAAAGAAGTTAAAAGAAGTTAAAAATAATCATAATTTGTTGACACATTTCACACACAAATGATATACATTATGCAACCTAATTGGGCTTTGCCATTAGCCGTAGAGTTTTGTAAAGTGGGAGAATTTTTTTCCCACTATGATGGAGTTTGAACTCAGGGGCTTGTGCTTCCTGGGTATTGGGTGATACTTCCCAGCCTGCCTGCCCAAATTTCCCTCTGGTGGCTGTTAGCCTTGGGTCTCACTTCCCACCCTGGCACATGCCCAAGTCAAGATCTGCCTGACTCCATGGAATTAATGTCTACAGTACTTTACTGCCCATGTTGTCCTCAAATCACAATCCTCCCACACTCATCCTCCCATGCAGGAAACTATTCTACCTATAGCTATTAAAATATTAAAAGGCATAGTTCATTTCTTTCATTTCCTAAATGAATGGTGATTACATGCAAATAAGATTTTAATTTCTGTAAGATTATACTTCAGTCAACTAGCAAAGCTTCTTTTCTTAGCAGAAAAAAATAATCCTTTCTTATCATCCAAGCCTGTGTTGTCCAAGATGGCAACCAATAATCATGTGTTGGGGATATTTGATATGTCACTGAATTTAGTTTTGTTTTATCTTCACTTATCTTTAAACTTTTAAACAAGGCCCTCAGCTGGTGGATCATGCCTATAATCCTAGTTACACAGGAGGATGAAATCTGAGGATGAAGGTTGAAAGCAGACACAAACAGGTAAAACAGTAGCCTCTTATCTCCAACTAAGCACCACAAAACCAAAAGTGAAGCTGTAGAAGTCTAGACTTACCTGAAAGAGCTCAGTGACATGCTTCTAGGCTCTGAGTTCAAGCCTCACACAGGAAAGGAAATAAAATAAAATGAGAACTTTATAGAGATTTCTATTGAACCTAATTATCGTTTTATAGTACAATATTTCTTTTAAATTGTTGAAAATTTAGCACCTAAACTAGGCTGTGCTGAAAATCCATTAGCCATACTACTGATTTAATGTAGAAACAATGGAAAATATCTTAATGGTGTCATGTTAACTCAATTTATTTTAAGAAAATACACTAATGAAATTATTTTTACAAAAAGTGGCTAGAAGGTTTAGATTTTATGTCTGTGTCTCAGAGACATAATTTCTGTAAGCCATTATTTCTGTTTTGTCTGGCTCATCTTACAGTCTAGTCATACTGAGTCATGTTCTAATCTGTATAGTAAAGATTTTATCAAATGTATCCTCTTCCAGATAGAATTTAAAAACTGAACCAGATAGAGGACAAAAGATTTTAACTTTTCTACCAGTAATGCCCTTGAACTCAGGGTCTGGGCATTGTCTCTTAACTTTTTCACTCGAGGTTGGTGCTCTACCATTTGAGCACAGCTCCACTCTTAGCTTTTTGGTGGTTCACTGAAGAGAAAAGTCTCATAGACTTTGCTGCCTCTGCTGGCTTTGAATCAAGATCTTCAGACCTCAGCCTCCTGAGTTGTTAGGCTTATAGGTGTGAACCACCAGCACCCAATTCACAAAGGATTTATGAAGACACAATGAAAATGAAAAAAAAAAGAAAGAAAGTAATAGGACTATGAGCAAAGGGGATTTTTCTGGATATATCTCACCCCAAGTCATCGCTTAATCTTCAGGAATCTGACTGGACAGAACTCAAACACAAAGTCCCAGGCAGGAGACCAGAAAAGAGGAAGCCAGATGTTATGGGAAGTTGACAGGAAGCTGCAGGAAACCAGGGGGCCTTACCTCTAAATGTGAATGTCACTCAATGGGAAGCCCCAGGGCTCACAGACTAAAACATCTTCAACATTTATGTGTGGGTACTTGTTTTTGGTGGTCATAGAGCTTGAATGCAGGACCTGGGCACTATCTTTGAACTTCTTTTTGCTTAAGGCTATCATTTTGAGTCACAGCACTACTTCTGAACTCACTGAACTCTCTCTGTCTCTCTCTCTGTCTCTCTGTCTCTCTCTGTGTGTGTGTGTGTGTGTGTGTGTGTGTGTGTGTGTGTGTGTGTGTGTTAATCCTAGAGCTAAAAGTCAAGGTCCGGGTGCTGTCCCTGAGCTTTCTTGCTCAAGACCAGTGCTCTACCACTTGAATGACAGCTCCATTTTTGGATTTTCTGATGGTTAATTTAAGGTAAGAGTCTCAGGGACTTTCCTGCCTGGGCTGGCTTTGTACCATGATCCTCAGATCTTAACGTCCTGAGTAGCTAGGATTATAAGTGTGAGGCACTTGTGCCCAGCCTAAGCTAAAACAGACACACACACACACACACACACACACACACACACACACACACACACACACACAACCTTTCCCAGTCTCTTTCTATTTTAGAATTAGATAGCAATTGTAGAAAGGTAGAAACGTTCAGGATCTGTGTCTTTGAAAGGAGTTCATGTCAATGAACTAACTGTCCATGGATGCCCCCAAAGAAAACATCTGCCTAGCCAGGATGCTAGAATGCTCCAAACTTTCCTGTGTGTGAGGAGTGGTGAGTGAGAAGTTGAGTAGGGGCTCTCAACTCAGGACATCTGGCAGACTTTATTGTGAAAGATCATTCAGTAAGACTATCTAGTTTCCCCTTTGGGGAGACTTTCATAGTTTTTTTGTTGTTGCTCACAACTACTGTATAATTAGGAACCCCATTTTAAAAAGGAATACTTGGTTTAAATTGATGCAAATCAGCAATGAGCAAATAGTGGACCTAGTTCTGATGAGTGCTCTACAGGATTTCACAATGTTGCCTGGGTAATTCCAGCATCTGGAAACACTGCCTTCTAGCAACAGAAAAGTTAGTACCGCCTGGAACACTCCTGATTATCTATAGGTAATTATTCATCCATGATCACTTTGAATCCATGTGTAACAAGGAAACCCAGTGGGATTAATCCCCTCTCCCTCACTCCTTTCTTACCTTCCTTTACTTTATTTTGTTAGTACTGTGTCTTGAACTCAAGGCTTCTGACTCCATTTTTCTACTTGAGGCTGCCCCACTACTACTTAAGCCACAGCTCTACTTTTGGTTTTTGGGTGGTTAACAGGAAATAAATGTCTCACAGACTTTCCTTCTGTCTAATTTTGAACTTTGATCCTCAGATCTCAGCCTCCTGAGCAGCTAGGATGACAGGAGGGAGCCACCAGCACCTGCTTGGTTCATTACATGGTGGAAGCATAGTCCAGACGCTGGCTACCTCAGATGTGCAAAAAAAGCTCTTCCTCCATATAATTCAGATTAATGAGCTCATAGCTTCTTATATGCCTGGGTGCACTGTCTGAGCTTCTTTTGCTCAAGGTGAGCACTCTAGACTTGAGCTACAGCATCACTTCCAGCTTTTTTTTTAGTACTTTACTGAGTTTCATAGAGTTTCCTGCCTAGGCTGGCTTTGAATGGCAATCATCAGACCTCAGCCTCCCGAGTATTTAAATGCCAGGCATGAGCCACTGGAGCTTGGCCTTTTATGCTTCTTTATAGATTCCCAATCACTAGACTTAAGTAAAGTGACTGCTTAGGATTCAGAGGGGTATTTGATCAAATACCCATCAATATTTTGATCATACTGATCAAATACTAGCATCCTCACACTAGCTAAATGAGAACGGATGAGGGCTCTACCACAGCTGAGATCTTTGCTGTTATCTTGCTATCTCTTCCTTGAGCACACACAAAAAGGGAGCTTTGTCTGTCTTTTCTCCTGCAGCTACTGTGGGTCAGCATCACATCCTTCCTGAATTATCCCAATGACCTCTCAGGTCCAGCCTCCCCTTCAACAACTCCTTCCCTTTTAGGTAGCTCATGTCTATAATCTCAGCTAGTCAGTATGTATACACATGCACGCATAATATGCATATAGACCTTCTGCACCTGCCTCATCTCCTGTCGGCTGCTACTTGTTCTCATCCCTGGTTGGAGAGAGAGAGGAAACACCTGTCATTACTGTCATTTAATGAATTCCCAGGTGCATTCAATTAAGGTAATTAAGAGACGATTTGGGTCTATCCTTCTCACTCTACTTCCCCTGTAAGGAAGCCATTGATCTCATTGGGGAGCCTTCTTAGTCTCTGAGAAATGTTGCAAGATATTTCTTGCCTTCTCTCAGTTTCCCAGAAGCCTAGCAATGAGAGTACTATGGTAAGTGTCTAATCCTCAGAACTCCAGTTTTCAATATCGAGTGATTTGTCCCCCAATCTTTCCTTGATGTTTATTCCAATTTCTAAGCCAATTGTAAGACCGATTTCTAGACCCAGCTCTGCCCCTCCCTCCTGGCTTCTCTGCCCCTCCCTGGACTTAACTGTAGAAGAGAAAATAAGTGATTTATAAAGTCAAAATATCTTGGAGCCAGATGCCGGTGGCTTATGGTCGTAATCCTAGCTACTCAGGAAGCTGAGATCTGAGGATTGTGGTTCAAAGACAGCCTGGGCAGAAAAGACCCCAATGAGAGTCTTCTCTCTAATTTAACACCAAAAAGCAGGAAGTGGCCCTGTGGATCAAGTGGTGGAATGCTAGCCTTGAGCAATAAAAAAGCTCAGGGCCAGAACTCATGCCTGAGTTCAAGCCGCAAGATCCATTCACAGTCACACACACACACACACACACACACACACACACACACACACACACACAAACCCACACACACACCATGATAGTTCTTAGCAACCAATGTGATTAATGACACATATTCAAGAGCTAAAGAAAATTATATTCTTACATATTTTACATAATCCCAAACCACCAATACTTGGCTTTTCAAGTTGGGAGCAAGAAAGCCAACAAGAATCTTTGCTTACAAAGGATTCTCTTAAATGGTAAACATTGGTCCTTTTCTGGTCTAAATTTAACACAGATTGAGGACAAGTTTTATTAAGACATCCACATGGTTCTTTCTCAGGACTGGTTACAAACAAAATACAATCTCTACCTTCCAAATGGCTGTGGAAAATTCCATTCTGTTTAGGTACCACATTTTTTTTTTTTGATCCGCTCATCTATTGTGGGGCCTCTAGGCTGTTTCTGTATCTTGGATATTGTGAATAGTGTGGCCATGAACATGGGTTTGCGGGTGTCTTTTGGAACTAGAAGAAATCATTAAGTAAGGTAAGCCCAACTCTGAGAGACATACAGCACATCTTCTCTGTGAAATGCAGAAGTTAGATCTAAAATGCACTGGGATCTGATAATAGTTTACAGGATTCTAGAGACTCACAGTGAGACCAAGAGAGGCTACTCTTAGGAGAACAATTCAAATGTACAATGCCCAAGTGCCCCTTCATATTTAGATAAAATAATGTACATATGGAAACAAACTGCAATTTATGGAAAAAGAGAAAGCA
The DNA here is from genome assembly GCF_023159225.1 of Perognathus longimembris pacificus. Classification (NCBI taxonomy): domain Eukaryota; kingdom Metazoa; phylum Chordata; class Mammalia; order Rodentia; family Heteromyidae; genus Perognathus; species Perognathus longimembris. The sequence goes on from NC_063178.1 coordinate 44,410,244, forward strand.
CTTATTGGACACTGATGAAAATGAACTATGCAACTTATAAATACAGATGAGAGGGAGGGGTTGGGAAAGAATGAGCGAACAGAAGACACTCTACAAAAGGAAATGTACTCATTACCAGACTCATGTCATTGCAACCTCTCTGTACATCACCTCTACAATAACAATAAATCAAATTAATAACTAAAAAAATCTCTCTTCCACGCAGCTGAGTCGATCCAAATTATAGGAATCTTCCAGCAAAGTTATTTGCATATCTTTACTCTCTCCTCCATCATGTAGATTTAAATGGAAATAATAAATGGCAAAAATGAAATAGCCTTATTGGTCTTTTGGAAAAAGAACAAAATAAACTTGCTGCCATCTATTTGGCTGATGATTAAATAGATGAGTGAATAGCCTGTTTACATGTACCCCTCCATCATCCTAACTGAGCCATTTCTCGTGAGCTTTCTTCTAAAACCAGATGTACCCTGAATTGAGGAATTGATTTATAATAAGAATTATTAAGGAATTCACTTATAACTGAAAAAAAATTGCAATTGTCAATCAATTGTGAGAGTCTCTGGTGTTCCAAAGCAACTCTTCCTATGAATAGCACTCATGCCTTCTCTACAGAGAGTAAGTTACTTAGGGGGGAAAATACTGAGAAAAACACTGAGTAAGGAAGAAGGGAAATATGGTATACAGGGCCTCATGGAAAATCAAGGGAGGCAATCACAAGTGATGATATGTGTATTATTTCTAACTCAGGTCACTAACTAGTGAGAGTAAGACAGTAAGAGTCAGATCACGTGACTCGAAACTCATTCCAACACACTCAACACAAACCTCAGGATGTGATGTTCCTGCACTCCTCCTGCCGACAGCCATGTCTTCCTGTGATCTCAATCCTCCTTGAGCCATGGCACCAAAACTTTGAGCCCAGAGTCTTTTATCATCTCTATACTTACTGCATCGGTACTTTTTCCTCAAGTGCAGCTTGTATGACCAAAGATCCTGTCTACCAAGTTCACTGATTTTTTTGTGTGTGTAATATACACTTTATAACCCATAGCTGGACTTTGAAGTGAGCCTAGGCAGGAAATTCTGTGAGACTCTATTCTCCAAGGAGTCACCAAGAAACTAGAAGTGGAGCTGTGGCTGAAGTCATAGAGCACTACCATTGAACAACACAAAACAAGACCAAACAAAGTACCCACAGAGACTGGTGTCCACTGGTGGCTTGTTTCTTTGATCCTAGCTACTCAGAAGTCTGAGATCTATGGACTGAGGTTCAAAGCCAGGCTGGGTAGGAAAGTCCATGAGACTTTTTTCTCCAATGAACCACCAGAAAACAGCAGTGAAATGGATTCTCCATATGGAGGAGGGAAGGCAACCCTAAACATGGGTGCCCCCCCTCCCCCTAGTACCTAATCCTGGTGGTTTGCCAGTTCTGTAGAGTGGGAACCATGCTCCCTCTAGGGTGCTCACTAAGGACACACAATAAGGCCCAGGAGCCGCTGGGGACAACCTAACCTCAAAGGAGGTGAAGTCAGATGACCTGATTGGCCCACGACCACAGCCTCAGGCTGGGACAGGGAGGGCCCCATCATCCATGGACTGAAAGTTATCCTGAAGTCAGGGCTCCGGACATGGCGTGTGTCTCTCTGTAAACCGAAGTGATGATGCCATTTGCGTCCTCTCAGCCCAAACAATCTTCTTTTAATTTCCCCAGGACCACAAGAGAGAATTAATTTGCATGGTCAATTCATTCACAGACATGATGTAATTTGATCTTGGTGAAGCCAGCCTGAGCCTAAGGATCTCAGCAGTAAGGGAGTCGCCGCCTCTGCATAGAGACCCAACTTGCCAGGCTCAGGGATGCAGAGAATGTGAGCTCATGGGAAAGGAAGGCCATACACCATTCATGAACATGGCAGGCCACTCTCCCTCAGGCAAAGTCCAGTGAATATGTCCAGCCTGGTCTGTCACAGGAGCCATGGCTTGAGGCCTCCGGTCTCCTTCCCTTTCTACAGCCTTCCATTCCCTAGTGCTAAAGTATCTCAGAAACCCAGGTCAGATGATCTTTAACAATATGCATCTACATTCCATTGGATTATGTCATCAGTGTGGAAACACTAGAAAGACAGAAGAAACACACACACATACACATACACACACAGACAGACACATGAACACACAGACAAGCTTGCAAGTAAAAATAAGCTGGTGTCCATGGTGGCTCACACCTGTCATCCTAACTACTCAGGAAGCTGAGATCTGAGGATCATAGATTGAAGCCAGCCTAGGCAGGAAAGCCTGTGAGACTCTTCTTGCCAGTCAACCAGCAAAAATCCAGAAGTAGAGCTGTGCCTCAACTGATAAGAGCACCAGCCTTAAGTGTAGAAGCTAAGTGACAACACCCAAGCCCTGAGGTCAAGCCCGAGCAACAGCACCAAAAAAAAAAAAACAAACACCAAATGCGTGATATGTCTTCACTCAGAGGAATAAATAATACCAATCTGTCTACTATCACACACTTATATACACTCCTATACACTGTATTATATGAAATGTTGTTAGGCAACTTGCTTTTTTCTATTCATTGCCTAAATGGGATATTTTTCTCATATGATTAAGCACTTCATTATTTTTGTGGATTTCAATCACTCTTCTATTAGACAGAATTATCCTAAAACCATGAAACAATTTCCTTTTTTGTTGGAAAAGAGATTCATTCCACCATGTCTGTTATTCAATTTTAAAACAAAACACAAAACACCACAAGGGATGTTCTTGAGCTATCTTCATCTTTCTCCGGGGATTTCCTGAAGTGAAATACACACAGGCAATGCAACTTCTGGATGAAAAGAAGTGTCTGTACACATTTTGGAATGGATGTCTAAAGTTCTTCGAGGTATTCTCAGAGGAACATATCTTGGGGAAAACAGAAATAGTGTGGGGGAATCCATGGGAGGCCTTGGAATGGAGCTGGCCTAGCAACTTGGCCATATTTATTTTACAAATCTCATAGGCATCATGATAGCCTGACCCTGGAATATATGAATTAGTGTATTCCTGGTCAGAGTTGTAGACTCTGTCACTTTTTTTTTTTTTTGAGGCATGGGGGGGCTCAATATTGCTAAATACTTTGACAGGGCTGAAAGCCTATAAAACAGCCCTGAAGAAACTGAAGCTCCATTCATTTGGAGCCAGTGGTAATTAGGGGAGTGTGGAGAGCCACAGACAGGTTCAGGATGCTTACAACAAGGTTGTTTCACTTAAAACCATTTTCTTCTTCCTTCTTTTCAATACATATATTATCTTTAAATAGTTGCCCAAAGGCTTTGCCATTTAACAAAGCAGTTTATGAATACCATGAACTTCGATCCATGTCACCCTTTTCAACCTTCCCAACCACCCTTCACACACCACCCCCTCCCTCCCTTTTCTTAATTTCGTAGGATACATATTAGATTTTTCTTTTTTGGCTATCTAACAAGGAAGTTTGTGTACACAATATATCTTGATCTATGTCATCTCCAGAATATTTGCAAACCTCCCCCTACTTCAATCTACCCCCCTTTTTCCCCCTTCATGTTGTAGTATATGCAATGAATTCTTGACTACACAAAGTTTGCATGGTTTCCTTGGTTTGTGGTAGCAAAGCTTGTGCCTATAAATCTATACGTAAACACATGGGGTGGTAAGCAAGTAGTTACAAATGAATTACAATAGAATCTATGGAAAGCTCAAAAAATATAACTCATTAGAAAGATGAAGTCAAAGCCCAACAAAATAAGTACCAGGAAATGAGTACCTTCAGGAGATGAGGTGTGGCTCTGGGAGGAGGGGTAGACTAGTGAAGAGAGAAAGTGGGGGTGAATGCATTTCTTATTGAATGGGTTTTGGGTCTCAGAAATCCATCTCAGGGGTATTGGTTGGGAAGACTAGCTTCATTTTTCTTTCTGTCAGTCCTGGGGCTTGAGCTTGCCATCTGGGCAGTATCCCTGAGCTCTTTTGCTTAAGGGTAGCCCTCTACCACTAGGAGCCACAGTTCCACTTTTCTGGTGTTTTATTGGAGACAAGAGTCTCATGGACTTTCCTTTCTGGGAGGACTGAACTGTGATTCTCAGATCTCAGCCTCCTGTGTAGATGACAGGCTTGAGCCACCAGCACCCAGCACCCAGCACCCAGCTTCATCGGGGGCAATGGTATGACCTTGCTCTATCATGCTATCTGTGCATGTCATAGGAGAGACCTTAGCCACACCTCCTGAGCTTCTCTTTAGCCACACTAGTGCCTGAATATTGACTTAAGTATCTATGATGTTGTCTATTGAGAAGGAAATACCAAAACTTTCATGGAATTTTAATAACTTAGACCTGAAAAAATTCACAACAAAACATAGCTACTATTATGACATTATGGACAATATTTGCTCAAATAATCTGGCTGCCCTTAAGCACAATGTATAATGGATTTGAGGGGCATGATGAATATATTATTAAAAATGACTGCCGGACAGCTTGCCGCCCTGCCGACATGCCAGCCTGCTTAACCACTAGTGCCTTAATATTGACGAGTTTCTATGTTGTCTACTGAGGAGGGAAATAGCAAAACTTTCATAGAATTTTTATAACAAGACTTGAATAAATTTATAACAAAACATAGCTACTATTATGTCACAACAGACATTATTCACTCAACCTTTATGGTTGCCCTTAAGAATAATGTATAAAGGATTTGGAGGCATGTTGTGTGCATTATTAAAAATGTGTGCCTTTCTCTGCGTCCTGCTTGCCTGCCTACCTGCCTTCCTAACTCCAGTGCCTGAATAGTGACTTGAGTTTCTCCAATGTTGTCTATTGAGCAAGCAAATAGAAAAACTTTCATGGAATTTTTAAAACTTAGGTTTGAAAAAATTCACAAGAAACATAGGTACTGTGATGTTATTTATGGACATTATTTGCTCAACCAATCTGTTTCCCTTAAGCACAATGTATAAAGGATTTGGAGGCATGTTGTATACATCATTAAAAATGCCTGCCTGCCTGCCTGCCTACATGCCTTCCTCATCCCTAGTGCCTGAATATTGACTTGAGTTTCTACCATGTTGTCTGTTGAGCAGGTAAATTGAAAAATTTTGATGGAATTTTTATAACTTACAATTGAAAAAGAATACAAAAAAACATAGCTACTATTATGTCATTATGGACATTATTTGCTCACCCAATCTGACTGCCCTTAAGAACAATGTATAAAGGATTTGGGGGAATCCTGGGCAGCCTGCCCGCCAAACCTCTATTGCCGGAATATTGACTTGAGTTTCTATAATGTTTTCTATTGAGCAGGAAAATAGGAAAACTTCCTTAGAATTTTTGTAACTTAGACTTGAAAAAATTTACAACAAAATGTAGCTGCTATTATGTCTTTATGGACATTATTTGCTCAACCAATCCGGCGTCCCTTAAGCACCATATATAAAGGGTTAAAGGGCAGGTTGTATACATTACTAAAATGCCTGCCTGCCTTCCTAACCCCCAGTGCCTCTATATTGACTTGAGTTTCTACGATGTTGTCTATTGAGCAGGCAAATAGCAAAACTTTCATACATTTCTATAACTTAGACCTGAAAAAATCTACAACAAAATCTAGCTACTATTGTGTCATTATGGACATTATTTACTCAACCAATCTGGATGCCCTTAAGCAAAATGTATAAAGGATTTGGGGGAATGTTGTACACATTATTAAAGATGCCTGCTTGCCTGCCTTACCCCTAGTGTCTGAAAGTTGAATTGAGATTCTGAGATGTTGTCTATTGAGCAGGCAAATAGCAAAACTTTCATGGATTTTTTAAAACCTAGAGTTGAAAAAATTTACAACAAACATAGCTACTGTTATGTCATTATGGACATTATTTGCTCAACCAATATGGCTGCCCATAAGCACAATTTACAAAGGACTTGGGGAACGTTATACACATTATTAAAAATGCCTGTGGGCTTGCCTGCCTGATTGCCTGCCTCCCTGCCTATCTTCCTGACCCCTAGTGTCTGAATATTTACATGAGTTTCTTTGATGTGTTCTCAAGTGCAGGCAAATAGCAAAGCTTTCACAGATTTTTATAACTTAGACTTGATAAAATTTACAATAAAACATAGCTACTATTATGTCATTATGGAAATATTTTGCTCAACCAATCTAGATGCCCTTAAGCAGAATGTATAAAGGATGTGGGGGCATATTGCAACATTATTAAAAATGTCTACCTGCCTTTCTGCCTGCCTGCCATCCTGCATTCCTGCCTTCCTAAACTTTAGTGCCTGAATATAGACTTGAGTAGCTATGATGTTTTCTATTGAGTAGGCAGATAGCAAAACTTTCATAGAATTTTTATAAGTTAGACTTGATAAAAATTACAATACATAGGTACTTTTATGTTATTTTGGATATTATTTGCTCAACCAATCTGGCTGCAGTTAATCACAATGTATAAAGGATTAGGGGGCATGTTGTATACAGTTTTAAAAATGCATGAGGGCCTGCCTTCCTGCCAGCCTTCCTGCCTAACCCCTAGAACAGGAATATTGACTTGAGTTTTTACAATGTTTTCTATTGAGCAGGCAAATAGCAAAACTCTCATGGAATTTTTATAACTTACACGTGAAAAAATGTACAACAAACATAGCTACTATTGTGTCATTAAGGACTTTATTGGCTCAACCAATCTGGATGCCCTTAAGCACAACATATAAAGGATTTGTGGCATGTGGTATACATTATCAAAGATGCCTGCCTGCCTGCCTAACCCCTAGTGCTTGAATATTGACTTGAGTTTTTGCGATGTTGTCTATTCAGCAGGGGAATAGCAAAACATTCATGGAATTTTTATAACTTAGAGTTGAAAAAAATTACAACAAAATATAGTTAATATTATTTTATTATAGATATTATTTGCTCAACCAATATGGCTTCCCTTAAGTACAATGTATAAAGTTTGGGGGGCATTTTGTATACATTATTAAAAATGCCTGCCCAACTGCCAGCCTGCCTGCTTCCTTGCCTTCCTGCCTTCCTAACCCCCAGTGCCTGAATACTGACTTGACTTTCTAAGATGCTGTCTATTGAGCATGCAAATAGCAAAACTTTCATGCAATTTTTTCTAACTTATAAATGAAAAAAATTACAACAAACATAGCTAATATGTCATGATGGACACTTTGCTCAACCAATCTGGCTACCCTTAAGCACAATATATCAAGGATTTGCGAGCATCATATATATATTATTAAAAATGCCTGCCTCCTGGCCTGCCTGTTCTATTTCCTGCCTGGATGCATAACCATTGGTGCCTGAATATAGACTTGAATTTCCATGATGTTTTCTGTTGAGCTTGCAAATAGCAAAACTTCAAGAGAATTTTTATAACTTAGACATGATAAAATTTACCACAAAGCATAGCTACTATTATGTCATTATGGACATTATTTGCTGAACAAATCTGGCTGCCCATAAGCACAATATATAAAGGATTTGGGGGCATGTTGTATACATTATTTAAAATGCCTGCCGCTGGCCTGTATGCCTGACTTCCTGCCTGCCTGTCTTCTTAACCAACAATGCCTGAATATTGACATGACTTTCTACGATGTTGTCTATGGAACAGGCAAATTGCAATACTTTCATGGAATTTTTAAAACTTAGACATGAAAAAATTTACAACAAAACATAGCTAGTATTATGTCATTATGGACAGCATTTGTTCAACCAATCTGGCTGCCCTTAAGCAAAATGTATAAACAATTTGGGGCATGTTGTAAACATTACTAGAAATGCCTCCCAGCCTGCGTTCCTGTCTGCCTGCCTCGCTGCCTGCCTTCCTTAACCCTAGTGTCTGAATATTGACTTTAGTTTCTTCAATGTTGTCTAAAGTGCAGGCAAATAGCACAATAATTGCCGTACCAAATGTGCTGAGACAGTTCAGGAAGTTCTGCTTACTGTAGTCTCGGATTTCTGAGATAAGAGTTATCATGACAAGATGTTGAATATACCACCTAATGTTTGCCTGCCTACCTACCTGTCTGACTGCTTGCCTGACTCCCTTCCTGCCATGATCACCCTACTCTCAGGAATCCCATGGTACAATCAATAGAGAAAATTTACAAAAATACATAGCTACTATTATGTCATGATTGACCTTATTTGCTCAACCGATTTGTCTATCCTTAAGCAAAATGTATAAAGAAATTTGGGGGCATGATGTATACATTATTAAAAATGCTTGCCTTCCAGATGTGTGCAGACAATTCACCAAGTCCTATTTATTGTATCCAGTGATTTCTGTGAGAAGGGTGATCATGACAGCATATTGATTGTACCACCTAATGCCTGCATGCCTTTCTGCCTGCCTAAGATCCTGCCAGCATGCATGCCTGCCTGCATGCCATATATGCTCAACCTTCTGTCAGAAATCCTAGGGTGAAATAAACCGAAATAATTTACAAAAAACAGAGGCACTATTATATCAACATGTCCATTATTTGCTCAACCAATCTGGTTGCTACTAAGCACAATGTATAAAGGACTTGGGGGCATATTGTATACACCATTTAAAAGGCTTCCTTTCCCAGATATGCAAAAACAGTGCACAAAGTTTTGTTTATTGTAGGCTGGAATTTCTGAGAGAAGGGTGATAATGACCGGATGTTTACTTTACCTCCTAATGACTGCTTGACTGCCTGCCTCCTGGCCTGCCTGCCATGATCACCCATCTCTCAGAAATCCCAGGCTACAATAATCAGGAAAAATTTACAACAAAACATGGCTACAATTATGTCAAAATAGACATTATTTCCTCAACCAAACTGATTGCCCTTAAGCACAATTTATAAAGGATTTGGGGTTATGTGGTATACAGCATTTAAAGGCTTGCCTTCCCAGGTATGTAGAGACAGTGCACGAAGTTCTGCTTATTGTAGCCTGGAATTTTTGAGAGAAGGGTGACCATCACAGGATGTTGACAGTACCTCCTAATGCCTGCCTTCCTTCCTGCCTGCCTGACTGCCTGGGTGCCTGTAATGATCACTCTTTTCTCAGAAATCCCTAGCTACAATAAAGAGAAAATATTTTCAAGAAAACCTAGCTATTGTTATGTCAATATTGACATTATTTGCTCAATCTGGCTTCCCTTAAGCACAATGTACAAATGTCTTTGGAGTATGTATACATTATTAAAAATGCTTTCTTTCCCAGATGTGTTGAGACAGAGCACGAAGTTCTGTTTATTTTATCCCGGGATTTCTGAGAAAAGGGTTTATATGAAATATGTTGAATGTGCTGCCTAATGTCTACCTGCCTGCCTGCCTGTGATGATCATCCTTCTGTAAGAAATCCTATGCTACAATAAACAGAAAAATTTTATAAGAAAACATAGCTATTATTATGTCATTATGGACATAATTTGCTCCACCAATCTGGCTGCCCTTAAGCAAATTTATAAAAGATTTGGGGCTCTGGTGTTTACATTATTAAAAATGTTTCCATTCCCAGAGGTGTTGAGACAGTGCACAATATTGGTTATTGTAGACTTGGATTTCTAATAGCAGGGAGATAATGACAGGATGTTTACTGTACCTCAAAATGCCTGCCTGCCTGCATGCCTGCTTGCCTTCCTGCATGCATTCCTGTCATATTCACCCTTCTCTCAGAAATACCATGCAACAGTAGACAGAAAAAATTACAACAAAATATAGCTACTATTATAACATTATCAACATTATTTGTTCAAACAATCTGGCTGCACTTAAGCACAATGCATAAAGAATGTGGGGGTATGTTGTATACATTATTAAAAATGATTGGCTTCCCAGATGTGTGGACAAAGTTCTGTTTATTAGAGCTTGGGATTTCTGAGAGAAGGGTGATCATGACAGGATGTTGACTGCACCTCCGGATGCCTGCCTGCCTGCCTGCCTGCCTGTCTGTCATGATCAATCTCCTAGAACTCCCAAGCTACCATAAACAGAAATGATTTCAACAAATCATAGCTACTATTATGCCATAATTGGCCTCATTTGATCAACCAATCTGACTTCACAGATTTAGCATAATCTGTACAAGATTTGGGGGCATGCTATATCCATTATTAAAAATGCTTGCCTTCCCTGATGTGTTGAGAGAGTGCACGAAATCCTGTTTATTGTAGCCTTCGATTTCTGAGAAAAAGGTGATCATGACAGAACGTTGACTGTACCTCCTAATGTCTGCCTGCCTGCCAGCCTGCCTGCCTGCCAGTCATGAACACCGTTCTCTGAAAATTCCATGGCAACAATAAACAGAATATATTTACAACAAAGCACACCTACTATTATGTCATTGTGGACATTAATTGCCAAAACAATCTAGCTGCCCTTAAACACAAAATACAAAGGATTTGGGGGCATGTTGTATACATTATTAAAAATTCTTGCATTCCCAGATGTGTTGAGACAATGCTCAAAGTTTTGTTTATTGTAGCCTGGGATTTCTGAGAGAAAGGTGATCATCACAGGATATTGACTGTACCCCATAATGCCTGCCAGCCTATGTGCCTGTCATGATCAACATTCTCTCAGGAATCATAGGCTACAATAAACGGAAAAAATGGACAACAAAACATAACACTATTATGTCATTATGTACATTATTTCTCAACCAGTCTGGCTGCACTTCAGCACAATACATGAATGATTTGGGGACATGTTCTAAAAATTGTTAAAAAAAAAAAAAAAAAAAAACCTTGCCTTCCCAGATGTTTTTTGGCAGTGCATGAAGATCTGTTTATTGTAGACTGAAATTTCTGAGAGAAGGGTGATCATTACAGGATGTTGACTGTACCTCATAATGTCTCCCTGCCTGCCTGTCTGCCTGTCATGATCACCTTTCTTTCAGAAATCGCAAGCTACAATAAAAAATAATTTACAACAAATCATATCTATTATTATGTCATAATTTACATTATTTGCTCAGTCAATCAATCTGCCCTTAAGCACAATATATAAAGGATTTGGTGGCATGCTGTATACATTATTAAAAATGGTTGCCTACTGATTTTGCTCAGAAGGTAGAGGCAGCTGGAGTTACCATTTAACTTAACTTTTAGCTAAGAAAGTCAACTCCATTTCAGCTGTCCTTTCCCCCTAATCTCTGCTGCAGGATCCCCTAGCACTTGCCACAGGACCTGGCTGGGCTGGCCTTTGCTGAGGCCGCTGATGGGTGTGCTGGCCACATATAGTGTGAACTTCCAGCATGACCTGCTCCCCCAGCTTTTATGTGCACACCTCTCTGATTTCCCACACCCCAGTGAGAGAAATTTTCTGAGTTCTGCACCCCTTCCTGGAATAGCTGTGCTCTTACACTGTGGGCATTATTTGGGACCTACACACAGCAGCAGAGTCTGGGAAGAATGGTGACTACCCTGATAGCCACTCCTCCAGCCCTGCCTAGTACTCCAGCTGGAGGCTGTGGCCTACACTTGTGGCTGCCCAGAGGGAAGGACATTCTCCTCTGACTCACAACTCTGTATCCTGCTCAACCAGTCAAAGGAAAACTGGTCCCAGATTCTGCTAGAACTGTAGCAAGGCATAAGCACAAGGGAACGACAGGCAGACTAGCAATTTAGACTCTCTTCACATATGTTTGGGTGCCATCATCATCCCACTGTAATTCTGAGGACAAGCTGAAACTATTTAAGTTGTGTGGATAAGCTAGGTTTCCTTCATGGAGGGAGAGGGCTAGGGCAATGTTCTTCAGTAGTTGGGTATGGTGGTACCATCCAAGGCATTGTTCTCAACTCCACATGGTCGTCATTCTGTTTAAGTTATCTCTAATGACCATGTGGGTGCCCATGGCTTCATTGAATGCTCTGTGCTGTATTGCCTGTTCAGTCTCAGCTGCATTCTACCCCATGTCACACATGACTGCCACAATAATGGTGTCCAGCTTGCTGGATAGTGGCAACTCAGGACCCAGGCCACATACCTATCAGCCAGGGGTGCTCCAGTATTTGTTCAACATTAGGCCTTTGACTGCAGTCCACAGTTAGAATTGGGAAAGTAGGTCATTTCCCTTTGCAGTTAGGTATAGTGGAGGGCTATACTTGGCCTCTACGACTAGGACCTGTATGTCAGCAAACTTCCTCCCCTCAAAGGGGAAATTTCACTGTCATCACATACTAAATGATGCCCAAGTTCCAAATGTCCATTTTGTAGGCATCATACATTTTGTGTAGGGACATTTATGAGGGTCAGAATATCAAGGCTCCACAAGCTCCCTTTATCACCTGCCCTGTGGTTGTCATGACACTCAGCCTAAAATCACTGACCTTGGCATTGTGTTTGGCTTCCAACAGGATGTTGTTGGGCTGGAGTTCTCAGTGTGTAATTCCATTCTCGTGAAGGGAGTGCACAGCACTCACAATCTGTTTGAACAGCCTCCTGGTTTTATGCTCGAATATGCAGCTGCAGGAGTATTTGCACATCAACCTCATGAGGTGTCCCCACGTGGACAACTCCAGGATGAGATATTGTCTTTATCCTCCATGACTTTGAAAACCAGATGATGTGTGGGTGATGTATGCTCCTGACAATGTCCACCTCATTTTCTATGCCATGGCTCTTCAGGTCTCTCTTCAGGAGAACTTTCACAGTGAGCGTTGTGTCTGTGAGTCAACGATTGGCCACTTTCAGATATCCATAGCTACCATGGCCAATGGTTTCCTTCAATTGATACTGTCCGATGATGGTTATCTCCTCCTCCCCTTCCGAGAAAGAATTAAAGGAAACTTTGTTGTATCTTGACATCTTTCCATCGGGATGGCAAGTAGTCAATCTTATAATTATCTCAAATGTTCTAAATGAAGATGACACAAGAAATTTTAATCAAAATGAGCTATACTAAAAAACAAACCAGTAAATACAAACCCCAGAATAATGAAAAGAAATACCCAAACCCAAACCACACCAACACATCTCCCTCCCAAACGTCCACACAAATAAAGCCTTAGAGTCTTTCAAAGTTAGTCCAGCAGATCACCAAGAAAAGCTCCCAGTGCTGTAACTGACAAAAGTGGAGAGAAGCTTCTTTTATACCCTACTGGGGATGCCTCACAATGCCTGATGACATCAGGGAACAAATGGACCAATCATAAGTAGGACCAGTGACATCAGTGAGGAATGGACCAATCAGGGCCCAGCACGCACCCACTGATAGGTATGCTCTTGAGCCTGGAGTACTGTTGCCAAGGAAGCCAGGTACATGGGATGATGCTACTGCTTCCATGGAAGCCATGTGGGAAGCATAAGTAGAGGACACTGGCCAGTGGCCCCTAATATTTGTCAGTTGGGGGTAAGGAGGGCAGGGTACCTTAAGTTTGCTCCTGGGCAAAACATCACCCAGTGTACTCAATCCTTTTACAGAAATTGCAACACTGTTCGTGTCCCATAGTATTATCTATATCTAATTACAAAGGAGCCCGAGAGAGGGAGACTTTGCAACAATTTTGTAATAACCTGAGGGCAGAAGCCCCTCCCCATGTTGGTGTGATTGCCACGCCCCACTGCATAAGAAAGAGGAAATCACGCCCCACTCTGGGAGGACCAGAAACTCCACCCCTGTACTTCTGGTGTGGGGAAATAAAAGAGGGGAGTATTACTGGAGGAGAGGAGAAGAGCAGGAGGAGAGAAGAGGGGTGTGAAGCAGTGCAGAGAGGAACGAGACCAGCCGGAGAGCAGGGCAGAGAGGAGAACAGAGCATGTCTGAGGAGAAGAGTGGAGCAGTGATCCATACCGGGCCTGCCATAGGAATGGGGAGAGCCAAACCAGGCCAGCTGGAGGAGGGGGGCGAAGCCGAACTGGAGCATTAGGCCTGAGGAGGAGACTTAGGCCTGAGACCTGAGGAAGAGTCCCAAGCCTAAGGCCTGAGCAGAAATCTTAGGCCTGAGGCCTGAGGGAGGAGTCCAGATCCTGATGATGGCAGAGAAGACTAAAGCCTGTGGGGGAGGCTTGAGGCTTAAAGTTTGAAGAGTGGCGAGGCCTACAGGATGGAATCCTGCTCCTCTGGACGTCTGGAGTTTTGGACATTTCCAGGCCTGGAGGCTGAGGTGATTAGAAATTAAGTTGGAGGTTCAGAGTTCAGGTTAAGATAGGTCTCAGGTCTGAGTTGTGGGTAACTAACTCAGGACAAGGTAATTCCAGGTGAGCATAAGGAGGTGGAGGTGGATCTGCTTCTGGGTTTTAGATTGTAAATAAAATACCTTTGTAAGTAAAGCTCCTTCAGACCTTAAGTGTGCCTCTGTGGATTATTCTCGCTCTCAGAATACAACAATTTGAATCAAATATTCTGTTAATACCTGAGAAGTAAGAGCAGACATCCAAGATTATATCATAGTTTTGTCCACATCTGCCATTCTAGTTTGAGTTTCCTGTTTGTACCATTTTCTATGCTTCTTTGTCCTGCTTTTGTTTTTGATTAGCTTAGTCACTTTTACTTTTCTTTTAATTTAATTCTATTGTCAAGGTGACATATAGAGGGGTTACTTACATACCTAAGGTAGTAAATACATTTCTTGTCACACTTATTATCACCTCTTTCATTCTCCCCTCTCCCCTCCTTTAAAATTTCCCCTTACCTGAGATGTACAGTTACTTAACGACATATTTTCTTGTGAGTATCACTGTTGCATTGGTTTGCCCTTTCTCTTTTGTCTCAACATTTTGATGTTTTCCCTTCCCTTCTCTAATTCAGATAAACGTATACACAATAACCAGGACACCAAAATCAAGTAAAGGGACAACATGTACATGAATGTTATTCTACTTGAGAGGCCTTTTTTGTTCTTGCTGTTGAACTCTGGGTCTGGATGCTGTTCCTGAGCTGACCTTAAGCTCAACGCTAGCTCTCTACCACTAGAGCCACAGCACCACTTCTGGATTTCTGGTGGTGTGAGCCACTGGAGCCCACTTTAAAAGTTCTTTTCAAGGATAATAAAAATGGGTGGGGCAATGGTGGTTCATATCTGCAATTCTAGCTACTCAGGAGGCTGAGATTTGAGAATCTCATTTAAAGCCATCCTGGGCAGGAAAGTCCATGAGATGTTTCTCAGCAATTAATTATCAGAAAACTGCAAGTGGCCCTGTCGCCTCAAGTATGATAGGGCTACCCTTAAGCATAAATGCTGAGGGACAGTTCCCAGGCCCTGTGTTCCAGCCCTAGGTCTGACAACAACACAGTATTAAACATGGGCTGGGCATAATAATGCCATAGTCACAAACACAGAAGGCAGAAGAGGCTGAGGCAGGAGGTTTGGGGGGTTGAGGCCAGCTTGGCCTGTATAATTGTTTTCAGTCCAACTTACCATAGCAAGACTTAATTCCAAAAACTATACCAGAAAGATCACTCACAAAACAATCTGAGAGAGCCATACTTCCATAACCGTATTTCATTTTGTTAATTATAGTGACCTACCACTTTATTCTTCCTCCTTTAAAAGTCTCCATAAATAGTTGGTGTCATTTACCATTGTTGATTTATCCATGAGGTTTACTTACACATCCAAACTTATACTTTCCCTTGTAACGCTGGTTCTTCTAATTCTCTCCCTCCCTACTTTCCTCTATTTACCCCTCTGTCTTCTTTACCATCTCCTCCCATAGTCTTATTTTCCATTGTTATATTTTTCCTCCCTTTGTCTCTATCTTCTTTCTTTTTTATATAGAAGAGGATGATGTTGCCAAGCTGTATTTGATTCATGATCTTTCTGCCTCTGTGTTCTGAATGGCAGGGCTACAGGAGTATATGGCCATGACTGGCATGGCCATTATCTTTTATCATAGAGTGCTCTCTCTATTCCCTAGACTCTTCACACAGATTACACTATTTCCCTTCCTAGATGTCTCTTAGACTATTTTCTCAATTTCCTTTCTTTTCTGTCCCATTCAGGAGCCCATAGCTTCAGGGCATTGCCAGCCAGTGCCAGGCATACAGAACATTGTCCAAGACCACGTGTCTTGCGCACAGACCTATTCAGGCACTGGATATGACAGAGCTTAGGTGAGGTGTAGATTTTTCCTTCAATTCAGAACTGCAAGTCATTAGCTGAGCAGGTCCCTTTATCAGGAAGTACTCTAAAAGGAAGTCGCAGGTCAAAACTGCACCAATTCTGACAATCACCTGCCTCATTTTTCAGATGTGGACAGATCTAGTCTGTGCATTTAATGAATAGAAAGGGACAGAAATGAAGTATCACTTCTGATATGAAGTTATAAATGGCTGTTACTCTCACTGTGACATCTCTCTATATCTCTATCTCTCTTTCACACTTTGCTCCTGGTGAAACAACTCCATTAGTGAGCAGTCTATGGAAAAGGCCCCATGACAAGGAGATACAGCTTCCATATGATGGCTGAGGTACATGAGCTGGGAAGGAGTCAAGCCTGGTGATGACCATGGCCCTAACAGAAAATTTCAGTTTTCTCCTGAGCTCCTTACTTACATCCCCCCTGCAAGCTTCTCCTGGACTTCTGACCCCTAGAAACTGAGTGAGAATAGATGCTTGGTGTTCAACAATATTTCTTACACTGGCAAGCCACTGAAATGGTGAGAAATATAAAACAGGGGTCATGTGAGTCATCCTCTCTACATCAAAGACTCATGGCCTACACTTCAGTTGTAGCCTATAGATTATTAAATTCACTGTCTAGTTCCCAAATATGTGGGGCCTTGTTACTGAACTTACTTGCACCTCAGTTTACACTTAGGTATATACAATATGTATTTTATAAATTGTCAGTTTTGATGAGACAGCTTACGTTCAAGTACATTCATCTGAAAAAAGGCTTCAATAGTCCTTGGGAACAATGACTATAGCTATTACATTATATGAGGAACACTTGAATTTTTAAAAATCAAGTGGACATCCCGGAGTTGTCAGAGAGGCTGATGAAATCCTCGCAGTCAGGGCTAAGTTGCTTTATGCTGACTGTGTAGTTCTCAAAAGAGAATCTGGACCCTGTAGCTCTTGACATTAAGATGGGCAATTCTGCCATCCAGCAGACTTTGAATCAACTTCAATTCAAAGCCTTCTGTAATTCAGTGAATCCTATTCAACATGACAAGGGAAGCCTGGAGGTGAGGGCTCTAGCCTGCAATCCCAGCTACTCAGGAATCTGAGATCTGAAGATCAGATTGTGGTTCAAAGCTAACCCTACCTCCAATTAACTATGAGAATACTGAAAGTTGAGCTGTGGTTCAAAGTGATAGAGAGCTAGCCCCATGACAACAAAAGACAATGGCCATAATTAGATAATTGATTAAAACACACAACAGAGAAATACAATCCAGATCAGAGTGATAGTTCAATTGACATTCGAGTTGTCAAATATCACAGAGGACTGAGGAAAATCTTTTAAGTTTAAACTCATAGGCTGCTAGTACTAAAAACAACATGAGATGAAACCTTCCACCTTCTTTTTCTCTTTGCAGCTCCCGGCTGTTAGCACTTGCCTTAAGAGTCTTCTGGACATGATGACTTGAATTCAGATCACATGAGTGACCTTCTCTCCTGAAATCAAGCAGGATATTGCCTTTCATAACAGAAAAGATAAAAGGAACATAATTCCAGTTGTGCACACATCTTCCATTTAACCATTTGAGTCTAGAAGGAAGATGGACAGTTACCCATAAATTGTCTGAGGACCAGACAATCTGTACCACTTTTTCCCAATCCTCCATCCATCAGTGTTTTTCTTAGAGCCATCTGTGTACCTGCCTTCAGTGAGTGATTTGTGAAACACAAACTTCACCTGGAAGAGTGCATTGTGGAGTGCTACTGTAATCCCACTGACTTCTATGCTGCTCTGATTCTACTATTAGCCTTTTACTTTTGATTCTGTTTTCTGTAAGTATAACTAATGGGAGAATTAAATGATGGCAACATTTATCAAATGTTTCGAAACACTGGTGGCTCATAGCTCTAATCCTAGCTACTCAGAAAAGGCTGAGATCTGAGGATTGAGGTTTGAAGCCCAGGAAATCCATGAAACTCTTATCTCCACAAAAGCCATAGATAGACCTGTGGCTATGGAATAATAGCTCTGAGCATGAAAGTTCTGGGACAGAGCCCAGGCCCGAAGATCAAATCCCAGGACTGGCACACACACATGGTAAATTCTACCACTTTTATCCTTGTGTTTACATATACAGAGATATTGGCATTTTGTAATTCTAATTTAACTTCCATGTTCAGAGCACAGGTGTGAAAATGTAGCTTTTATGTCTTGGGAAATCTATGACAGAGATAAAATAAAGGCTTCTGTAGCAAAAGTCTCTTCCTTTTCTCTGTATTTGTTTTTCCCTTCCTACTTTACCCTTCTTTCCTCTGGTAAGAAAGTTTTCTTTATCTTTCTTTTTAATGTGACTGTCCTGTACATACAGACTGTACTGTCAGCATGGGGTTTCAGGAGTCCTCATGTGTTCCAACCAATGATTTAACATGAAACCTAAGCATATGCTAAAGGATGGGGAAATGTGAAAACTTGAAATGGGCCTAATTTTCTAAAAGAACACAAAAGAACAATGAAAGTGAAGTCAGAATTCTGTGTGTTCTGCAGCAGTGTGAAGATCAAATTTTATGCCTTTCTAGATTAAAATGAGAAGCAGAGGTATCAGTAACGGTAGATTATGGAGCAACACCCTACTACCACCTCTGAATGACCCCCCACACACACCTTCACTTACTGACCTGACACAAGCCTGCCAAGCCACATACAAATCCACATATTACTTTATTCACCCCCAGTACTAGAGTTTGAACTTATGGCTTCAGATATGCTTATCTGGTTTGCTCACTTGAGTCATGTCTTTAGTCTAGCTTTTTGCTGGCTGGTTTGGAGTGGAGTTTCTTAGACTAATCTTCCCAGGCTAGCTTTAAGACCCTGTCAGTTGGATCTGAACCCCATGAGTAGCCATGATTACAGAGATGAACCATCACCACCAGGATCACCATTACTTTTACAAGATCCATTATGAGCGAGACCTGAGATCAAATGACCTGCATAGATCATAGACACAGAAAGCAGCTCATCCTGAAACTGGAATCCCTTTCTGTCACCTCTACAAATGAAGGGTTTCATTCCATGGACTTTGGAATTCTGGTTTGGTCAATAAAGCTAATGCAGTACTTAGCATGCAGAAACATGGCTTGTGTTTTCATTGGTGCCAGAGTTGTTTTGAAAACTAGGAGAATGCTTTGTCAAACTTTTTTTTTAAAAAAATGTTAAAAAGAAATGAAATCCTGGAGATTTGAAGCAAATGGACTTGCAGGGAACCTGCAAGTATCAATAATCCATCCCACAGTAGACAATTGCCTGGTAACATAATTTACAGTTCCAACCCTGTTATTAATTACCTTACTTACAAGCAAAAAACAAGGTATAAAGCTATAAACCTACATTTCTGAATCAACTATTAACTGCCTTCTTTGCAAGTGAAAAAAATGTTTTTAAAAAGCTCACAGGTTATGAAAGAGCAAGTCATGATTTTCTAAGACAGATAAAAAGTGGTTTGTATCTGTAGTACAAAGTTATCTTTTAAACTAAGTTGGCAACTTCATCTAAAGCATCTACTCCCCAAGAATGGACAGAAACACAGGCTGCCATAAACCAATTTGACCACAGAAAGCAACATGAACATCCAATGATTCTGACCTTATATCCTGCAGAGAAGGCAACTGAGGCTCTAGTAGGAAATGTTGGGCTTTTTGCCCCTCCCGGCTCGGACTCTTACTTCTTCCTTTGCACCCTCCCTTTCACGCCCTTTCCCCTAGTCATCCGACCTGCAGATAAGCTAGAGTGGAACAGGGGAGATAGCTCCGACCTGTCGCGCACGTGATCTGCTGCAGATGTGTGCCCGCCTCCTTACGCTAGAAGTCTGGTGTGCACATGCAACGGGGCTAGCTTCTTAGAGCGAACTAACTTTATTGAGACAAGGACAAGGGGAGATGATTCCGAGGGAGGGGTTTGGCCAGGATGTCGATAGGCTAAAAGGTATCACCTGAACCCAAGGGCTAACGTCACTTGAGCACGCCGAGCCAGGGCGGGGTTGGTAGGCGCCGGGCTGGCTAGAGGGTTGGGGGCTGTTTGCCCAACCGGTTTCTCTGGATTCCGATCCAGAGAGGGTAGCAGGGCCGCATTCCCCAGGGCTGGGGGAGGGGCATCAAGCCCCTTCCATCAAGGGGAAAGATGGATCCCAACAGGAAAGGGGACAGGTTCCTAATGGACAAAATCCAGGTGGTGGCAGCCATACTGTTGTAAAGGTCCCTTGTCATTCTAGGGTCACCTCTCTGTTCAAAATCAGATGTCCTGAGCTCCTGGGGAATAGTCTGTGCATAGAGAAATGAGATTGTCTGATCAAAGTTGCTCAGGAAATGCTGAGACCCACGTAAGGCAAAGTGACATTCTTTTTCTATCACTGGACTTCTCTCAGTTTCCAATAGGCCACTGTGTCCACTCAGTCTCCAAGTGGATATCTATTGAGAAAGTGGAGGGGCTGGGAACATGGCCTAGTGGCAAGAGTGCTTGCCTTGTATACATGAAGCCCTGGGTTCAATTCCTTAGCACCACATATATAGAAAATGGCCAGAAGTGGAGCTGTAGCTCAAGTGACAGAGTGCTAGCCTTGAGCAAAAAGAAGCCAGGGATAGTACTCAGGCCCTGAGTTCAAGGCCCAGGACAAGCCAAAAAAAAAGAGAAGGTGGAAAGAGCATTATTTTCCCTGTTTTATCTTGCCATTCGACACTTCTCCTTGTGTTCACTGTTTTTTTTTTAATTAAATTTTGTTGACAAGGTGCTGTGCAAAAGGGATACAGTTACATAATAGGGCAGTGTGTACATTTCTTGTGATATCTTACACTTTCATTTTTCTTTCCCTTCCCTAGATCAGGTAGGCATATATACAATACCCAGTGTACCAAAAACATATACAGTAGCCACGTGGCATATGCCAAAGGAAATTCACCTAGAACTTTAAATGTAACGTCAACAATGGAGTTTGCTTATCTTTGTCTTATATGATCATACATATGTAGCTTTTGAGCTATTGTGATCCACTAAGAACTCTATTTTAGACCTTTTTATGTTTAGTAGTTGTTTGGTTTTAGATACATAATGTAAGGTCGCTGACTCAAACCTGATGACACCAGAGTTTGATGATTGACTCACCTAGGGAAAAATATAGAAAAGAGGAAAGAAAAAGAAAGGAGAAATATTATACAATAATAATAATAGTGTAATCTAAATTACACTAAAATTATAAATAAACAGAATTATAAATTACATGTAAATTATAAATAATTGTAATAATCATGAATCTTATATAAATTATCAATGATTTATAATTCATATATACTATGTGTGACAATATAAACGTAATAGGTATAAAATAACATAAATTTATTACATATGATAATATATGTAATAGACATGAAATAAAGTACAAACAAGAGATATCACATATAAATATATGAAAGTAAGATGTACATAAATACATAATATACCATGTGCAATGTGGGACAGAATAAATCTATGTGTATATAAATACTAATAGAAGATGTACATCATATGATATGTATAATTAAAAATAAAAGATATTGGACAATGATGTGTCATCAATCGCAGGGCATAATATTTATACTAATAATATATTTAGGAAAATTGCAATATGGATAACATATATACATTATACAAAATTATAACAATTATAAATTATATATTAATTATAAAAAATTACAATTATTATAACAATTATAAATTATATACAAATTATACATGAATATAATTAGAAATTATTAGTATTGATAATAATAAATAATCATAATGAGAATAATTATAATTTTTAAAAGTTATCATTCTAAATTACATAAAAATTATAAATAATAATCATAAATTAGAAAATTATAATCATAATTTTTAAAATATAAATAAATATAAATCACATTAAAATATACATAATTATAATTATACATTACTAATAAATTATATTTAGAATAACAATAATTACAAATATATATTACAAATAATTATAAATAATTATGTATTCTTAATTATAATAACCTTAAATCATTAAAAGGATATATCAGAAATCATTATAAGAAAATTATACATTAATTATAAATAATTATGAGTATAAATTATGTATAATTTGTAAATTATTAATAGTTATAAAAAAATCATGATTCTAAATGACATTAAAATTATACATAATTGTAATTGTGCTATATGTACACATCATAATGATAAATGACCATAAATTATATACACACAGTAAAAAATGATCATCATAAGTTACGTATCAATGATGAGTAATTATGATTATATCCATTATAAATCATATACAAATAACTGATCATAAATTACCAATAATCATTATGATGAAAAATAAAATTGTATGTTATAGATAAAGTATAAATAATTATAATCCTACAGTAATATTGATTATAAATAATTACAAACATTATAAATTATACATAACTTATAATTACAGTAATTATAAATTATATATAAATTATTAATAATTATAATGATTGTGAATAATTATGATATATATTATATGATATATATAATTATAACCAAACATTACATATAAATTATATAATTATAAATAAATTACTAATAATATAAATGATTATAAATCATAATTACGAATATAAAATACATAGAAAGACGACCCACAGGACAGAGGACAATGATGTTACCACCAGAATTGTGGGTAATCAATCCCTGCCCTGTTGCACATGGGCACTGGCGCCAAGAGGCTCTCCGCTAGGCAGTACAGCCTGCTGTGCATGCAGAAGCATCAGGTCGCTGTCAGCCTGGTGGTTCAACCTGCTGTGCATGAGCAATGGTGCCCCATCCCTCTCTGCTCAGCAGTCCAGCCAGCTGCACAAGTGCAGTTTGCCTGGTGCCTCCCTGCTGGGTGGTCCAGCATGCTGCGCAGGCGCAGTGGCACCCAGAGGCTACCAATCAGGTGTGCAGCCTGTCATGGTGCGCTAACACCTGATAGCTCCCTGTTCCACAGTGTAGGCTACTGTGCATGCAGTGGTGCCCGGAAGCTCCCCAAGCGGCAGTCCAGCCTGCTGCGCATGTGCAGTGACATCCTGTCCACTCCTGCTGGGCACGTGCAGTTAGGCCTCCATGGCTGTGTGGTATGCCCAGCCCTGCTGGCCTATGTACAGCAGGCTGGTGGGGAGTGGGGTGGTCACCCACCGCATGATGATGTCACAAGTGGCGCTACATTCACTGTGGGGAAGCAGCCAGAGCTGTGGCGGCAGTGGCAGCTGGCGGTGTAAGGCCCCACAGAGGAAGTGGACGATGTCATTGCCATGAGGACGCCCCCTCCCTATCCCCGTATACCTTGAGGTGGGCACCCGGGCTGGTGCGAGGCGCCTTTAAGCAGAGGGGCCAGGGCTGAGAAGCCAGGAAGCACTGCCGTTGAGTGTGTGGGGGATCAGGGCCAGGAAGTGGTGAAGCCTTCAGTGGGCGAGGCCTAGGGGGCGGTGAGGAACTTGGGGGCGTGGTCTATTGTCTGGGGGCGGGGCCGGGTGGGACATCACTGTGATGTGTCAGGAGGGACCAGCAGACATTAGAGACTCAGGGCCGGGGCCTAGGGGAAGTGAGGCTCAGGGCCGGGCCCCAGGGGATGTCCTTACGTGGCAGGCAAGGCCAACTGTGCATTAGCAAATTAGGGATGGGGCCCAGGGGAAGTGAGGCTCCGGCTGGCCGGGGTCCTAGGGACGTCCTGACGTGGTGGGCAGAGCCAGGTGTCCAATAGCAACTCGGGGCGGGGCCTAGGTGAAGGGAAGCTCAGAGTGGAGTCCTAGGGGCATCCTGACTTGGCCAACAGGCTTTGGTGGGCATTAGCACCTCCGGGGTGGGGCCTAGGAGACATCATTGTGATGTGGTGGGCCGAGCTTAACGCGAATGGAGGTATTGTGAGGCGTGATCTGCCTGGTGTGGTGTCGTGGTGGGCATGGCCATGGCCTGGCCTGCCTGAGGTCTAGGGGTCATGGCCTAGTAGGAAGTGGGGTATATGGGGTTTGGCCTGGTAGGAGGTGAGGCCTTGGGGGCATGGCCTACCAAGGGGTGGCTCTTGGGGCCACGACCTTGCTGGAGTGAGGGAGCTGTGTTGCTGGTTGCCTGACCTGGCTGGTTTGAGGGCTTGGAGGCGTGGTCTAGTTGGAGGTGAAGCCTTGGGGTGGTGGACTGGCGGATGTGAGGCCTTGGGGTCATGGCCTGGCAGGGGGAGGCCTTGGGGGCGTGGCATGGGTGGCAGAAGTGGTGTCACTGGGGGCGTGGCCTGGCAGATATGATAATTCTGGGTGGGGGCGTGGCCTGGCATCCCTGTGCTCCTTGGGGACATAGCCTGTCATTCATGGGCGTGGTAGGCCGTCCAGGGCTGTGGCCTGGCATCTTGTGTTCCTCTGGGGTCATGGCTTCGCCTCTCTAGCTCTTTGAGGAAATGGCCTTTCATTCACTCCTCCTCAGTGTGACCTGGAGTCCCTTGGCTCCTCATGGGCGTGGCCTGCCATCCGTGGGGGCGTGGCCCTGCATCAGGGGACGTGGCCTGGCGTCCCTGCATTCCGTGGGGCCTGGCCTGTTGTCCTTGAGCTCCTTGGGGGCATGGCCTTGGTTATTACAGTTTTATTGACTTCTATCCCGTTTACATTCATATTTATTCATTTATAACTTATTTACTATAACATTTATGAGTTACTTATGATTTATAGTATTTATCATTTACAGTGTTTACCATTTATAATACTCATTTATATTTGTTATCTTTTATGTCATTTATTTATTATTTACTTATAATTTATAGTAGTTATTTAAAGTGTTTATCATTTATAATATTCATCATTTATTGCTTATTATTTTTACTGATTCATATTTCATTTATATTCATATTTATTTATTTATAACTTATAATACTTCTTTATAATTTACTTATGATTTATAGTATTTATTATTTACAGTGTTTACCATTTATAATATTTATTATTTATAATATTTATTTTTATTTACATATTTGTATTTATTTATAACTTATTTATTATAACACTTATTTATCATCTACTTGTGATTTATAGTATTTATCATCTACCGTGTTTATCATTTATAATATATTTATTTATTGGTAATTGATTTTAATATTGTGACATAATTTTTTATTTATTTTCTAGGAGTTGAAAAGTTCTGGAAGTCTGTGGAAAACATGAAGAGTAAACAACCAGAACTCAGCTGAATGTGGTCCGCATTTCCTTTTTTTCCCCTCTATTTCTATTTCTTTCTCCAGGCTCTGAGATCATCGTGTCACAAAATGTCTGGCGACCACGTTTAATTTAATTTATTTTTGTCTCTCTAGCTTATTCCTCTTTAAACCTTAGATTCCTTCATTCAGTATATATTTTAATTTTTATTTTACTTTTTTATCTTGCCTTATTCCCCTCCCTGTAATTTTTAATTTTAATTTTGATTTTATTTGCCATTATTTTTCTATTGCTTTCTTATTTTACTTTTTTTAACCCCTGAGGATTTTTTTAAAATTTTTATTGTCAAACTGATATGCAGAGCGGTTACAGTTTCATACGTTAGGCATTGGATACATTTCTCGTACTGTTTGTTACCTTCTCCCTCATTCCCCCCTATTTTACTTTTCTCTATTTTATTTTTCTTAATCTTTTTCACTCTCGTCTCTTGCCCTACTTGGCTTTCCACTTTATTTTTTAAATTGCATTTTACTTTATTTTTGTCTTATTTTCGTTTATTTTGCTATACTTAATTTTAATTTATTTTACTTCCTTATTTTATTCTCATGTTTAATTTTATTTTATGACTTTTTTGTTTCTTTTTTTTCCATAAGCATTATTGAAGATATAGCATATTCTGGTTATTCTCTCTTCTTTTCTTCTTTTTTACCTCCAGTCCTCCCTCCTTACCCCCACTCCTTTGGTGGCAGGGTCTTTCATATTAGATCAGTCCCCTAACCACTGAACTACATTCTTAACTCCAATATTTGGCTCATTTGTTAATCATGTGCAGTTAGAATTTCACTTTTTAAAAATTTATTTATTAATTAAAATTTTTTTTGACAAGGTGTTGTGCAAAATGGGTACAGTTACGTAATAGGACAATGAGTACATTTCTTGTGATAGCTTACACCCTGTTTTTCTTTCCCTTCCCTAGATCAGGTAGACATATATACATTACACAATGTACCAAAATCATATACAGTACACGTGGCCTACGCCAAAAGAAAATCACCTAGGACTTTAAATGTAACATCAACAGTAGAGTTTGCTTATCCATGTCTTATATGAACATACATACATAGCTTTTGAGCTATTGTGATTCACTGAGAGGTCTATTTTAGACCTTTATATATTGAGTAGTTTGGTTTTAGTTACATAATATAGGGTCGCTGACCTAAACCTGTGGGAAATGCCATTTCACAAGAAGTTTTTTGTTTCACAGACCTGATCTCTACTGTCCCCACCCCTCCCTTAACAGTCATTTATCAAAGAGACTATGCCCCTTTGTTCTCTGTGTTCTAGGCTTGTCTCCCTCAACATTATTTGTTCAAGTTCTGACCATTTCCCTGCGAATACCAATTTTCATCATTTCTAATCACTATGTAGTATTCCATTGTGTATAGGTACCACATTTTTGGATACATTCATCTATAGAGGGGCATCTGGGTTGTTTCCTTATTTTGGCTATTGTAAATTGTGTAGTGATAAACATGAATGTGCAGATGTCTTTTTGATATCCTCAGACCTGTTGTTCAGGATAGATGCCAAGGAGTGGTATTGGTGGGTCATAGGGTAGGTCTATGTTGAGCTTTTTGAGGAACCTCCATACTGTTCTCCAAAGTGGTTGTACTAATTTGCACTCCCACCAACAGTGGAGAAGGGTTCTTCTTTCCCCGCATCCCCTCCAGCAGTTGGCTGATTTCAGAGTATAGGTCATTCTAACTGGAGTGAGCTGGTATCTCAGGGTTGTTTTTATTTGTATTTCCTTTACTGCCAGAGATGTTGAACATTTCCTCATGTTTCTTTGCCATTTTTATTTCTTCTCCTGTGAAGTCTCTCTTTAGCTCCGTTACTCCTTTTATTTTGCGTTGCTTATTGTTCTATTTTTCTTTACTTTTCCTCATTTTGGTTTTTTAACCTTAATTTGCTCATTTTCTTTTTTTTTAACTTATTCTATTTTACTTTATTTCCCTTTATTTCATCTTGATATGTTTAATTTTATATTAACTCATTTTATATTTTTATTTTATCTTGATATGCTTTGTTTTATTTTACTTTATTCTATTTTACTTCATTTTCCCTTATTTTTATTTCATTTTCCTTTATTTCATCCTGATTTATTATTTTATTTTATTTTTATTTCATTTTATTCTATTTTATCTGCTCTCCTTCCCAGCCCTGGAAGCTTCCAGAAGAGATGCCAAGTCCTAAGCACCAAACTGCAGGTGTCCTGGAATCTTCCAGAATTGTGCTTGGCCCAGGGCATTTCTCCTCTGGAACATTCTCCATCATTCTCACAATCACCATCATCATCAGTGCAGAGTCACCTCATTATATGGGATCCCAGGGCTGATGTGACAGACCACTGGACAGACAGCAAAGCCAACACAGTGACAGACTGACAAAGAGACAGACAGACAAGCAGAAAGACAGACCCAGAGCCACACATAAAGATAAGGAGACAAGAAGACTCACAGGTAGACAGACAGACACACACACAGACAGAGATAAAGACAAGGAGACAGACTCACAGGTAGACAGATACATAGACAAACAGACATATACACAGACAGATGCAGAGACATACAGGTATACAGACAAGGAGACATAAAGACAAACATCTAGACACAGACAGACTGGGAGACAGACTCACAGACAGACAGAAAAGATAGACATGCATCCATTGGAAGACAGACACAGACAGAGACAGACATGGAGACAGGCAGACACAGAGACAGACAGACACAGAGACAGACACATAGACACACACATAAGCATAGACAGACTGACTCACAGGTAGACAGACACATAGACAGACAAGGAGACAGAAAGACAGATTCGCAGCTAGACAGACAGACAGACAGCAAGACAGACTCACAGACCAACAGAGAAAAGACAGACACAGAGACACACACAGTGGAAGACAGACAGGCAGACAGACACACCGGCAGAGAAAGTCACAGACAGGCAGTCACAGAGAGGAGGCCCAGAGGCACACAGACAGACACAGGGACAGATAGATAGACAAGGAGACAGACTCACAGGTAGACAGACACACACATTGGAAGACAGACACAGGCCAACACAGACAGACACACATACATTGGGAGACAGACATGGAGACAAACACACAGAGACAAACAGACATACTGAAAGTCACAGACAAAGAAAGACAGACAGGCAGACAAATACATTGAAGACAGCGACAGACAAGGAGACAGAGAGACAGACACATAGACACACAGAGACACAGAGACAGACAGACAGGGAGACAGGCTCACAGGCAGACAGCAAAGATAGGCACATACATTGGAAGACAGAGAAAGACAAACACAGGCATAGACCGGAAGACAGACAGACAAGGAGACAGAAAGACAGACTTCCAGGTAGACACAGACAGACAGAGACAGACATAGGTGGACAGACACACACAAAGACTGAGACTCACAGACAAGCAGATGCAGAGAGGAGGCCCAGAGACACACAGACAGACAGGCTGAGGGACAGACAGAGAGGCAGGCAAACACACAGACAGACACACAGACACATAGATGGGCAAGGAGATAGACAGACAGGCAGACACATATATTGGACCACAAACAGACACAGACACAGATTGACACAGATGCAGACAGACACAGGCATAGACAGGAAGACAGACAAGGAGACAGACTCACAGGCAGACAGACAAACACATACATTGGAAGACAGACACAGAGACAGGTAGGTGTAGAAAGGAGGCCCAGAGGCACACACACACATAGCAACACACAGACAAACACACATAGACAGATGGACACAGAGACAAACAGATGAGGAGATAGACAGGCAAACACATACATTGAAGACAAACAGAGAGATACAGGCATAGACAGGAAGACAGACAGACAAGGAGACAGACTCACAGGTAGACAAAGACAGGCACTGAGACAGACAAGCAGAAACGGAGGCAAATGCACAGATAGACACACTGGAAGACAGACACAGAGACAGACAAGGAGACCAGACAGACAGACTCACAGACAGGGCAGACAGACAGGTACACAGACAACAGACAGATACACTGGAAGAGAGACAATGGACACAGACGGACAGATAGACAGGAAGACGGATAGACAGGGAGACACAGAGACAGACAGACAGACACAGAGACTGACAGACATATGGGCAAGAAGACAGACTCACAGGTAGACAGACAGAAACAGACAGGCACACAGACAGGCAGACAGACACAGAGGTGGAGGGACAGACAGACAGACAGACGGATGGGTAGACAGGCCTGTTGCAATCCCTCTGTCTGTCCGTCTTCCTGTCTATGTCTGTGTGTCTGTCTGTCTGCCTATCTATGGGGTCTGCCTGTCTGCTTGTCCATTTGCCTCGGAGGGTGCTGATTGTTATGTCCTCCCCCCCGCACCAAAAGCAGCTGGGGAAACTGAGTCCCATTCCCGTCCCTTCACTAAATATGGGCAGAATATATAAAAATATCATGTATACAAATATAAAACGTAGTAAAATATATGAATATGTCTATATTTTAACATATTTTATATACCTTGTGTTTTATATGTATATATACTTATGTTTTATAGTTATATTTATTTATATTTCATATTTATATTTCCTATGTATAATTTTTATTTATATTTATATATATTTATATTTTATATTTATATAGACTTATATTTATAAGTACCTATATTTTATATTTATGTATACTTATATTATATTATGTATACTTGTATTTTATATATATATATTTATATAATATTTATATACTCATATTTCATATTTATACATTTTATATTTATATACTTACAATTTATCTTTATATTTGCTTATATTTTATATTTATACATTTTATGTTTTATATTTATATTTTTATATTTTATATATACTCACATACGTTACATTCCATATGCTTTCATGTGTGTTATATGGTTCTTCGTGTTTTATTGATTCTGTGAGCATTGCATTGTAACCCTCTCCAGGTTTTACGGACACGATACATTCATATATTGTATTTTCATAGATTCCGTACAGATTATATTTTATTTGTTGTGTTTTTATATGTTTTGACATGCGCTATTTCCATCTGTTTTATTTTATTTCTTAAAATCTTTTTTTTTTTTTTTTGGCCAGTCCTGGGCCTTGGACTCAGGGGCTGAGCACTGTCCCTGGCTTCCTTTTGCTCAAGGCTAGCACTCTGCCACTTGAGCCACAGCGCCGCTTCTGGTCATTTTCTGTATATGTGGTGCTGGGGAATCGAACCCAGGGCTTCATGTATACAAGGCGAGCACTCTTGCCACTAGGCCATATCCCCAGCCCCTTCTTAAAATCTTTTTATGTATATATGATAGCAAGATACTATATATTTGTATATATATGTAACATACATATATATATATATACATATACATATATATATATATATATATATATATATATATATATGTTACATTTTGTTGGACCCAGGTAACTGCAGCCGAAAGTCAGGACATGGGGTATATGTTGGGAGCCCAGCTAGCTGCTAAGCTCTTCCTGACCTCTGGCTGTGCTGTTACCACCAGGATATGCTAAAGGCAAGGACAATTGTTCACAACCACTATCGGGAATTGCTTTGCTATGTCCCCACCTTGATATGTCCGCTGGAGTAGATTCCTATGTTAATCAACCTTGTCCAGTGTTTACTGTGATGCTAAAGGAAAGGACAATTGTTCACAGCCACTATCCGGAATTGCTTTGCTATGTCCCCACCTTGCTATGTCCGCTGGAGTAGATTCCTATGTTAATCAACCTTGTCCTGTGTCTACTGTAATCAAATGTTGCAAATTTCAAAGCCTCTTTATGTTCTGGAATTTTAACAATCCTATGCTATTCCCTGGTTCCAAAACTGCATATAAGGTGGGAGTGAGAATAAACTGTTGCTGCAGTCTTGAGTCTCAATCTCGAGATGCAGACCTCCCGTACCCCATCTTTGTCTCTTGTCTTTTTTCTCTTGCCTTATTTTTCCTTTTCCTTAATCCTCGCCGCCCCTCAGTCAGGATTCCTGTTTCCCTGCCAGCTGGCCCGGCAGGTTTGGCACCTGGAACAGGGACTTGAAGGTCTGGGATCGACGGCGGAGGACCCCCGCTCAGGTAAGGACGTCCGAATACTTGGGAAGGAGAGCGGGAGGAGAGTGTATTGTCGGGAGTAATAAATTATGGGATAAAGTATAGGCTGCATGCTATACGTGCAGGCCCCCAAAGGCATGCTTAATGCCCGGGCAGTGAAAGTTGGCCAATGTAACTTAGAACATTTCTTTTACTTTCTTGAGGAAGCATGCCCCCAGTTCCTGGAGGAAGGAACCAATAACTTAGAAACTTGCTAAAAATAAAAAAAAAAAAGAAAAGGGAACATTATGATGCAACTGGCCCTGAGAAAACCTCAGTGGATGCTATTATTCTTTGGTATCTGGTCCGAGATTGCTTAGATCTTAGACATGAACAGATTAAATTTGATCAGTCGATTGGAGAAACTGAACAGGGACCTGATGAGTGTTGCCCAGCCCTGGGAGCATATGCTGCTGCTTGGGAAGAGCTGAGAAAATTAACAAAGACCTGAACCCACTAGGCTAGACATTAAGGAAGATTCAGATGGCTCAGACACTGAGGAGAAATTATGCAATGAGCCTACTAAAGATAGATTGACCTATGTTGAAAATATGTTAAAATCAGTTATAGCTCTATTATCACAGCTTCATCCAGAACAACAAACTCCTTTAAAGGGAGACACTGGTGAGCCCCGCAGACAGTCCTGGCAGACTTACAGCTCTCCTAGGTGCAGGCTG
Organism: Perognathus longimembris pacificus; assembly: GCF_023159225.1. NCBI lineage: Eukaryota > Metazoa > Chordata > Mammalia > Rodentia > Heteromyidae > Perognathus > Perognathus longimembris. The sequence continues at coordinate 44,442,391 of NC_063178.1, forward strand.
CTAGCAGGGGGAAGGGACCTGAGGCTAGGGAAATGCTAACACCACCGAGGTAACTTCTCCTGACCCAGCGCTCTATTTCCATCCACCAGGACAGATTTGAAACCCCAACCAGGGTGAGTGACCATTAGACTGGAGCTTACATTTTCCATAAATCCATTGGGCTAGGTCAAGGAAATCAGCAATTGTGGGTGCTTGGAGACAACTGATCTCTAGTTCAGCTCAGTTGGTTGCTCCTCAAGTCTAAATTGTTTCAGGAAAGCTGCTCAAGTTTGAGCCCAATCTTATATATTTGGAATATTTTGCAGGACTTACCTAACTTCTATGAGCGCTCAGGCAGATGAAGTTCTGTCTCTTTTTCTGCCTCCCTATAAACTCTGCCTGCCTGCCTGTGACATAGGATGGGTATTGATATTTGTTTAACATCTGCTTTAAAAGACTCAAAGAAAGGTTTTCTATTCTTGTTATTGATGGTTAAGTTTTGGAGATTCAGTTAAATTCTGCTTGTTTGGCTAAATCATAAGCTTTCTCTAGCATTGAGCACATGGTAGACAATAGGACTGGTTGGAGTGAAAGCCTGCCCATCCCCCAGGTGACAAGCATGCCAAATTCCTGGAGGCTGGGCAGAGACTTGGAGTCCTGTGGCCTTGCATTTCAAAGGTGCCTTACAATTCAAATGCTGAAAGATGAAGGTGTCATACTGTGAGCTCACTGTCTGTGTTCATATCCTGTCTCCCATATACTCCCTTTGTGAGCTAAACTGGTTTCTCAAAATGTGGCTTCTCGGATGATCTGAAAATTTTGGTTTGCTGAAAAGATTTTTTTGTTGTTTACTATCTAACCACGTGGTTCTAGAATATAGGCAAAATAATATCATTTGCCACTGGAATTCCAGAAAAACTTACATGGCCAATTAAAGAACAATTCTAAGCGCACCCCAAAACGTGTACACATTGTCTGTATGTGTATGTATGTCTATGTCTATGTGTTGGCAATACTTAAAAACAAAACAAAAACAGGTTTTAAACCCAAACTGATCATGTTTGGGAGCAAACAAATGTGTCTAAGAAAAACTCCAAAAGGTTCTAATATTCAGCACGTAATATAAGTATAATAATGTACAACCAGTGTGTTATTCTTTATGTCTATCTATGCTAAGAGTCAAGTGTACATCTAATCCTGACAATTCTTTGGTATACACCAAGATTTTGCTTCTCCATTTTTTTTCTCTTTTTTCGCTGTGCTCTCATAAACTCTTTAAAATCAAGGGACCAGAGTCATTTTGAAATAACTGCACAGGTGTGACTATTAACCTAAATTTTCCGGACCCCAAAATAACATTTTGCTTTATAGGATACAGGTTGACATGTGTGCTAGCTGAGTGGACCGTGGCAGTCTATGGCTACAGAAAGCTGCCTCCACAGTCGGCTTCCAAACGGGGAGTTGTTTGTGACTCAGAAACTGCCCTGGCTGCTACAGAGAGCAGACTTGGTTGGCCTTCAATCTGTGTGGATTTTGTGACTAGAAAGATGGTTAAAGGCCCAAGTCTTCTAAAATCTGTTTAAAAATACCCTTAACCAGTCTGTGTAGAAATTTACAGGCAACAAGCAGGAAATGTGACAGCCTATCCAGGGAACTCTACTAAAGAATTATCCAGATGCAAACCATCTCTCCTGCTGGCCTGCTAATTTGGGATGGAAGACACAGCCACTTCAGATCCACTGAAGCTGAGACTTTTATTGTTATTCATTTGTTTTCTCTTTCACGTGCCAGCAAGGTAAGGTTAAATAATATGACTAGATTTAATGACACTTGGACCCCATTCAGTCTGCCGTTCTTTAAGTGTTACAGCAAAACTCTGGCAACTACTTGGTGGTCAATTCTTAGCAACTTACAGGTAAACTCTACTCCTTTTGTTCTCCTATTGGTTTAATTGGAAATAAAAAGGGCTTTTATGACTAAGACTCTTTGGATAGTTCAAAGCCAGCCCAGGCAGAGAAAAATAAAAATCCCTCTTGGTCATATTTTGGGTCCTTATTATTTTGCTAGTCAGAAATTGCAGGTTAAGACATCTCATTTGCGTACTTTACATGATTTTCAAAAATTTCTGGGAGATATTAATTGGCTTCACCCTTATCTTAAATTGTCCACAGCTGAATTAAAACCCTTATTTGATCTATTAAAAGGTGAGAAAGGAGTTTTGGGTCCTCAGACATATTTTGGGTTCAAAACATAAACTGGGAAAGGCCCGAGATTACAATTTATATACAAGAAAAGCCCTTCCGAGGTCTGTTAGATACAGGAGCAGATGTGTCTGTGATAGCCAAGAGACATTGGCCTTCCAACTGGCCTCTTACTGCATCTCTTACATCCTTGCAGGGGATTGTCCATGCCACAGACACCCAACAAAGCAGTGCCATCCTTAACTGGAGAGATGGTGAGGGGCATTCTGGGACTTTCCAGATCATTTGCCCATAAATTTGTGGGGCAGAGATATTATGGAAAAAATGGGAGTCTATTTGTTTAGCCCTAGTGACGCAGTCACTCGGCAACTCCTAAGTCAAGGGCTACTGCCTTCAGGAGGATTGGGAAGCCATCAACAAGGAATTAGAGAACCCATTCAACCTCAGCCCCGACCTCCTAGACAAGGGCTGGGATATTTTTAACGGGGGTTGCTGCTCGTCCTGTCCCTCATGCCGATCCTATCACATGGTTATCAGACACTCCGGTGTGGGTGGATCAGTGGCCCCTATCAATTGAAAAGATTGTTGTTGCCCAACAGCTGGTGCAGGAACAGCTGGACTTGGGCCACATTGCTCCTACTACTTCCCCATGGAATTCGCCTATTTTTGTTGTTAAAAAGAAATCTGGCAAATGGAGACTCCTACAGGATCTCCGGCGAGTGAATGCCACCATGGAACTTATGGGGGCATTACAACCAGGCTTGCCCTCTCCTATGGCAATTCCTCAAAATACATACAAAATTATAATTGACTTAAAAGATTGTTTTTATACCATACCTCTTCCTCCTCAAGATTGCAAACGCTTTGCATTTAGTGTCCCCTCTACAAATTTTAAAGAACCCATGAAAAGGTACCATTGGCTAGTGTTACCCCAAGGCATGGCGAACAGCCCCATCTTGCGTCAAAGCTTTGTAGCATGGGCTCTCTCTTCTACTCGCCAAAATTTTCCTTCTGTTTGGTCTGTTGAAGGGGGACCCGGACCCTACATCTCCCAGAGAAATGACAACTGAAGCAGCAAAAGCCTTGAGCATAGTAAATTCTGCCATTTCTTCCCAACATGTAAATTATATAGATTACTCAGCCTCTTGGGAAGCTTATATTTTAACTATATCTCATTCTCCAACAGCGGTCCTTTGGCAGAAGGGACCCCCTTTTGTGGTTTTCCTTGCCTGCTACTCCTTCAAAAGTATTAATTCCTTATTATGAATTGGTAGCCACCTTAGTCCATATGTGCCGTGTGGAATCTTGTAAGTATCTTGGACGAGATCCACAGGTTTTTTATATCCCCTATACTTTACAACAGCAAAAATGGCTTTATACTCATTGTGATTCCTGAGCCATTGCTTGGGCCAATTTTGTGGGCACAATTTCACATCATTGTCCCTCCAACAAATTACTTCACTTTGCCTCTTCTTACCATTAAGTGAGGACAATGCTATTACAGATGAGGCTACCCAAATTTTTCTTTCTCAAATTGACTTGGCAAAGCAATCACATGCTGCCCACCATCAACAGTCGTGCCTTACGTCAGCAATTTCATATCACACGTGAGGCTGCTCGTTAAATTGTAAAAACTTGTCCCAACTGTGCTATCTTCCTGCCTGTGCCCTCCAATGACATTAACCCCCGAGACTTAGTGGCCAACCATGTTTGGCAAATGGATGTTACAAAGCTTACCAAATTGTTCACTCTACAGGAATTCCCTATAATCCTCATGGTCAAGGAATTGTCAAACGGGCCAACGGTTTGCTAAAACACCATATTTCTAAATTAAAAGGGGGAGAACTATACCCCTTCTCTCCTGTTAATATACTTTCTCATACTTTATTAATACAAAATGTTTTAAATTTGGATTTCAATGGCCACTCCGTAGCACAGCGGTTCTGGGAAAAGAGAGAGCAAAGAGCTTTTGCCCAAGTTAAGTGGAAAGATCCTTTAACAAGTGCTTGGCACAGGCCCGATCCGGTACTGACATGGGGTCGAGGACATGTCTGTGTTTTTCCACAGGATAAAAATGATGCCCGCTGGCTACCTGAGCATTGTGTTCGGATTGTGGAAACTCATCAGAATGGTACAAGCGCTGACCCACTGGGCTTACATACCAGATACACCGATTGTGCACCCCGCGACCTGGGAGGGAGCTAAGGTGTTCGTCCATGTCAACAGATCGGCATATGGTACAGCTACAGACCCTTTTGTCCAACACATTAAGATGGGAGATTTTGCAGCTTCTGGCATTGGAACCCCTTTATGCTTTACAACTTACTCCAACAGTTATATTCCAGACTGTACTGTAATGCAATCCATAAATCATAGAATTTGGATTCCTGATAATAGTCAAGTATATAATATACAAATGACTTCATTGCCTACTGGGTTTCCTGTACATGCCAATTCTACCTCATCCTTCATGATACCTCGCTGCATCAACTCCTCTCAAATTGTAGAATCCACGGGAGAACTGCACCCCGTAAAGTGTAGACACGATCACCCTTTTATAACCAATATTTCAGGAACTAATTCTCAGCTGATGGACTGGTCTGGAGCTAATCTCACCAACCTGTTCAACCCAGGTCTGTGGTGGATGAATGGACGCCCTCAACGCCATGTCTTGATGTTAGTGGCTTCCCTAAACAATATCTCCTGGCCCACGTCTACTTCTTTAAAAAATATTATGACTTGTGTAACACCCCCTTATGCAATTATGTATGGACCTTTTAATATTTCTATAGGAGCCATGTATTTCAATGTTACCTGCACTAACTGTTCTTTTACAAATTGCTTGTATAGTGGTCTTACTGATTCTGTAATTATTATTAAGCAACCACCATTTGTTATGCTTCCTGTAAACTTATCTGAAGCTTGGTATGAAGAAACAGGTATTCAAGTGTTAAAACATTTAAAAGAACTTATGCGCCCTAGACGATTTGTAGGGCTATTAATATCAGGAATTTTAGCCTTTATTTCCTTAGCTGCCTCTGCTGCAGCGGCTACTGTGGCTTTAACACAAAATGTGCAGACAGCTCACCATGTTAATCAGCTTGCTCATAATACCATGCAAGCCCTGCACTTTCAAGGCAGGATTGATGATAAGGTAGAACAAAAATTAGAAGCGTTGTATGAATCTGTGTTGTCTCTGGGAGAACAAATTCGTGCCTTACAAACTTTGCAACGGGTGCGCTGTCATGCTGGGTTTGACTTTATTTGTGTGACCCTCCATAAGTATAATGAGTTGAGCTATCTTTGGGAACAAGTTGTAGCACATCTAAATGGTATTTGGCACCATAATAACTTGTCCTTAGATCTCTTTCAACTCCATAGACAAATAGCCGGACTAGAACAAGCTCCACCTTTGGACTTTAAAGTGGCAGAAACAGCAAAAGAACTGTTAACAACTTCAACAGTATGTCCCTTCCTTAACTAACGTTAAGGGACTGCTAATGACATTGCTCGGCCCAGGGATACTTTTGCTGATGGCTTGCCTATGTCTTCCTTGCATTGTACGCATATTGCAAAACTCTTTCATGAGTTTAGCCAGCCAGCTGCATAAGGTCAAGCTCCAAGTAAATGAATTTCCCCCGAGAGGAACCGCAGCCAGAGACGGGTATGAGTCGGTGCCAGCCTAGACCGACCTAAGACAGGGCCTTCAGCACTGCTCTGAAGTTGTTCCCTAAGACGGGTAAGACAGGCTGAGGTACCCACCCCACCTAAGACAGGCGGGTTCGCTTCTTTTAATAAAAAGACGGGGGAATTGTCGGGAGCCCAGCTAGCTGCTAAGCTCTTCCTGACCTCTGGCTGTGCTGTTACCGCCAGGATATGCTAAAGGCAAGGACAATTGTTCACAACCACTATCGGGAATTGCTTTGCTATGTCCCCACCTTGATATGTCCGCTGGAGTAGATTCCTATGTTAATCAACCTTGTCCGGTGTTTACTGTGATGCTAAAGGAAAGGACAATTGTTCACAGCCACTATCCGGAATTGCTTTGCTATGTCCCCACCTTGCTATGTCCGCTGGAGTAGATTCCTATGTTAATCAACCTTGTCCTGTGTCTACTGTAATCAAATGTTGCAAATTTCAAAGCCTCTTTATGTTCTGGAATTTTAACAATCCCATGCTATTCCCTGGTTCCAAAACTGCATATAAGGTGGGAGTGAGAATAAACTGTTGCTGCAGTCTTGAGTCTCAATCTCGAGATGCAGACCTCCCGTACCCCATCTTTGTTTCTTGTCTTTTTTCTCTTGCCTTATTTTTCCTTTTCCTTAATCCTCGCCGCCCCTCAGTCAGGATTCCTGTTTCCCTGCCGGCTGGCCCGGCAGGGGTATACAGAGGCGAGTGAACCAATGCACACTTTATTTTAGGAGGGCCAGGGTTTATACAGGGTTAGAAATCAATTCACAACTTCCAGAGTAAAATTAATACAGAAAGATATCCATATCAATACAAAAGTTGAGAATGTCTCTACTACAAAGGATGTGGCTACAACAAAGGGTGTCACTATTACAAAAGGTCAAACCAGTCAAGGCAAAACTCTATGACCTAGCTACTATTTTCTGGAGACTAATTATCTTAGAACATTGACTTCCCTATTTACTGTAAAATGCTTTCCCTGGAGCAGCTGGGAAACAAGTCTCCCCAGGGAGGCTCTATTGGGGGGGGGGGTGCAGGAGAGTCTCCTGACAAAGTGGCTTCCTTTGGCCAACAAATACAGGAGACTTTAATGTAGATGTTCCCTCATTGGCCTATTAGTTTGCTAATAAGGCATCAGAATATCTGTGCCAAGGCTAAGTCCCCCACTGGTCAGAGAAATTCTCCCCAAACAATTCACATTTATTTTATGTGTATTATATTTCACATTTATATGTCTTATATATGCTATTTGAGTATGTTTTTATACATGATAGTGTAATACATTTTATATTTTATGGATTCTCTATTATATTTTAATATATTTTCCAGATATACTGTATTTTCTTAGGTTTCTTGTCTTTTTTTTTTTTTTTTTTTTTGGCCAGTCCTGGGCCTTGGACTCAGGGCCTGAGCACTGTCCCTGGCTTCTTCCCGCTCAAGGCTAGCACTCTGCCACTTGAACCACAGCGCCGCTTCTGGCCATTTTTTGTATATGTGGTGCTGGGGAATCGAACCTAGGGCCTTGTGTATCCGAGGCAGGCACTCTTGCCACTAGGCTATATCCCCAGCCCGGTTTCTTGTCTTTTATATATATATATATATATATATATATGATAGTTTAACACATGATATATAGTATAGTCTGATATATTTATAGATAGATAATATTTATATATTTATTTTTAGATAGAGAACATATTTTAGTGTATTATATTTTATATAATATATTTGTGATTTCATATGTATTATATGTTTATGTATATATTATAGTTTAATATAGTATAGTTTATTATATGTATTATATATTTGTGTATATTTTTATATTATAATTTAATATATTATGGTTTAGTATATTAATATAGTTTATAGTTTCCTGTGTCATATGTTGTCTCATGTATGTTTTATAAATATGTCTTCAGATAGTCTTATATATTATATACTTCATAATATTCTCTATATATAGGATATATAGTATAGTCTGATGTATTTAATACATGATATGTAGTATAGTCTGATATATTTACAGATAGATAATATATCTTAATATGTTCTATTTTTATATATTTGTGCATTTTATTGGTGTTATGTGTTTATATATATTATAGTTTAAGATATATTACCTCTATCATGGCATCATACACATTATAGTTGACATAGATTGTGTTATATTTTATATGTATTATTACGTATATTACATATAGCGTATGCATTGCATGTGTACTATTTTAATAAAATGTATGTAAATATATTTAATACATTTACATGGTATATTTTATATATTAATGCATTTCATATTTTATATATTACATTTTTGTATATTTTGTAATATACAATTTATATATTTCATGCTTTTATATATTTTACATATTATATGTTTACAAATTTCATGTTATATTTTTATATATAGTTTTCAATATATACATTTTATTTTATTTCATTTTATTTTCATTTCATCTTAGTTTATTGTTTTTTTTACTTTGTTTCATTTTATGGCCTTTTATTTTATATCTTTTCACATTATTTCACTTTATTTCATTTCATCTTATTTTATTTTACATTGTTTCATTTTTTATTTCATTTTATTTAGTTCATTTCATTTTATTTTATTTCACATTATTTTATTTCATTTTATTTATTTCATTTATTTCACATTACTTCATTTTGTTTCCTTTTATGTCATTTCACTTTTATTTTATTTAATCTTATTTTATTTCACATTATTTTATTTTTTCATATCATTTTATTTGCCTCATTTCATTTCATTTTATTTAGTTCATTTTATCACTTTATTTCATCTTATGTCATTTCTCTTCATTTCGTTTTATTTCATCTTATTTTATTTCATTTTACTTCACATTATTTCATTTTTTATTTCATTTTATTTAGTTCATTTCATTTCATTTTACTTTATTTAATTTCATTTCATCTTATTTCATTTTATTTCACATTATTTCTTTTTTTCATTTCATTTTATTTAGTTCATTTTATTTCATTTCATTTTATTTTATCTCACATTATTTCCTTCTATTTCATTTCAGTTTATTTCAGTTTATTTCATTTTATGTCATTTCACTTTATTTCATTTCATTTGTTTCATTGTTTCATTTTTTATTTAATTTTATTTTGTTCATTTCATTTAATTTCTTTCTATTTCACATTATTTCACTTTATTTCTTTTTATTTCATTTCATTTCACATTTCATTTCATGTCATTTTACCTTATTTCATTTCATCTTATTTTATTTCATTTTGTCTCCCATTATTTCATTTTTTTCATTTCATTTGGTTTAGTTCATTTCATTTCATTTTATTTTATTTTAATGAAATTAGATAAATGACACAAAATACACTGAAATAAAGGAAATGACATCAACCGAGCTGAAATTATAAATTAGGTAAATAAATGCAATAAGACTTCCCTCCTTCCCTCCCTCCCTTCTATCCTTCCCTCCATCCTTCCCTCCTTCCCTCCATCCTTCCCTCCTTCCCAACTTCCCTCCTCTCCTCCCGCCCCTCCTCCCTCCACCCTTGCATGCATGTGCTATGGTCACTAAGGAACCTCTTCCCACCTGAAGCCCCTCCTGAAGTTTTCAGCTCTGCATATTAAAGGATGCCCTGCTTCGCAGGGGTCCCCAACTTCCCATACCTCTTCCTGGGATTCCTCCCCCAACCCCTTGTCCCTCCTCTTCCCCCCCTAATCCTGAAGGAAGGAACTTCTCAAACTCCTATCCAGCCTGCCATTGGCCCAAGGCCTGTGCCCCTCCAAAAGCCTTAAGCTGTGAATATCAAGGGATCCCTGCTTCCCACTTCCTGGGCTTCCTCCCACTTCCTTCCCCTGCTTCCTTCCAGAAGCCTGAAGCTGTGGGAAAAAGCTCATGGACACCCTCCTCCATGGGGGGAAGAGAACAAAACCAGTAAAGAAGAAGAAGAAGCAGCAGCCAAGGCCTAAGGAGGAAGGTGAGGCCTTGATGGGAACAAAGGAGCCTGGGGTGGGTGTGAGGAGGGGTTGGGGGAGGGAAAAGGTCAAGGGGGCAAAATTCAGGAAGAGACTGGGGTCCTAGAGTCAGTTGATTATCGTATAATTATCATAGGGTCAGTCAATTATCATATAATTACTATAGATACCATCAAAGCCAGTCAATTATCATATAATTATCATAAAGCCAGTCAAATATAGATACCATCATATAGCCAGACAATTACCATATAATTATCATATATACAATCACAGAGTTGATTAATTATCACATAATTATCATAGTCAGTCACTTATTATATAATTATCACAGATGCCATCATACAGTCAGTCAATTATCATATAATTATCATAGAGTAAGTCAATTACATATACCGTCAAATAGTCAATCAATTACCATATAATTATCATAGATACATCACAGAGTCAATTATATAATTATCATTATACCATCACAGAGACAGTCAATTAACACATAATTATCATAGAGTCCATCAATTATCATATAATTATTATAGAGTCAGTCTACCATATCATTATCATAAACCGTAAAATAGTCAATTGCCTTATAATTATCATAGATACCTTCACAGAGTCAATCATTATACATAGCATCATAGAGTCAGTCAGTTACCGTATAATTATCATAGATATCATCATAGAGTTAAATATCATATAATTATCATCTATACCATCAGAAAGTCAATTCTCATTATTCCGTCATAGAGTCAATTATCATATAATATCCCAGATTTCGTCAATAATAGTCAATTATAAAAATCATCAAAAAGTTAATTATCATATAATTATCAAATAGTCTTTTATCATAGATACTGTCATAGAGACAGTCAATTATCACATATACCGTCAATTATCATATAATTTTCATATATACCATGATAGGATCAATTATCATATAATTATCATAGATACAATCAAATAGTCAATTATCATATAGTTATCAGAGTCAGTCAATTACACAATTATTATACCACCACAGAAACTCTCAATTGTCATATAATTATCATAGGTAACATAACATAATGACTATCTGAATATAAATTAAAGGCTTTAGTAGGTAAAAGAGTAAGGGCCTCTAAAACCGCTTGAAGTTCAACTTCCTGGGCAGAAGAAAGCCCAGTGTCCCAAGATCTAGTTTCACCATCAATAGTAAGAGCTGCTCTTCCATTAGAGGATCCGTCTGTAAACACCAAGGCAGCCATAGAAAGAGGAGATAAAGATACAATCTGAGGAAATATAGAAGTGTAAGAAGAGGCAAAGTGAAGTAACTTGTTAGAGGGATAATGATGTGAAATTGTGCCCACAAAATTGGCCCAAGCAATGGCCCAGGAATCACAATGAATATAAAGCCATTCTTGCTGTTGTAAAGTATAGGGAATATAAATAACCTGTGGATCTCGTCCAAGATACTTACAAGATTCCACACGGCACATATGGACTAAGGTGGCTACCAATTCATAATAAGGAGTTAACACTTTTGAAGGAGTAGCAGGCAAGGAAAGCCACAAAAGGGGTCCCTTCTGCCAGAGGACCGCTGTTGGAGAATGAGGTGTAGTTAAAGTATAAGCTTCCCAAGGGGCTGAGTAATTAATATAATTTATATGTTGGGAAGAAATGGCAGAATTTACTATGCTCAAGGCTTCTGCTGCTTCAGTTGTTATTTCTCTGGGAGACGTAGGGTCAGGGTCCCCCTTTAATAGATCAAACAAGGGTTTTAATTCAGCTGTGGACAATTTAAGATAAGGGCGAAGCCAATTAATATCTCCCAGGAATTTTTGAAAATCATGCAAAGTACGTAAATGAGAAGTCTTAATCTGTAATTTCTGGCTAGTAAAATAATAAGGACCCAAAATATGACCAAGATAAGTATATGGAGGGTGCTCTTGCACCTTTTCACTAGCTATTATTAACCCAAAAGAGGTGAGATCTTGTTTTAACTGTCCAAAGGCTTGGCGTACTACTTCAGGGTTTAAGGGAGCCAACAAAATATCATCTGTGTAGTGAATAATATAAACAGAAGGAAAATTTTGGCGAGTAGAAGAGAGCCCGTGCCACAAAGCTTTGACACAAGGTGGGGCTGTTTGCCATGCCTTGGGGTAACACTAGCCAATGGTATCTTTTCATGGGTTCTTTAAAATTTGTAGAGGGGACACTAAATGCAAAGCGTTTGCAATCTTGAGGAGCAAGAGGTATGGTATAAAAACAATCTTTTAAGTCAATTATAATTTTGTATGTATTTTGAGGAATTGCCATGGGAGAAGGCAAGCCCGGTTGTAATGCCCCCATAAGTTCCATGGTGGCATTCACTCGCCGGAGATCCTGTAGGAGTCTCCATTTGCCAGATTTCTTTTTAACAACAAAAATAGGCGAATTCCATGGGGAAGTAGTAGGAGCAATGTGGCCCAAGTCCAGCTGTTCCTGCACCAGCTGTTGGGCAACAACAATCTTTTCAATTGATAGGGGCCACTGATCCACCCACACCGGAGTGTCTGATAACCATGTGATAGGATCGGCATGAGGGACAGGACGAGCAGCAACCCCCATTAAAAATATCCCAGCCCTTGTCTAGGAGGTCGGGGCTGAGGTTGAATGGGTTCTCTAATTCCTTGCTGATGACTTTCCAATCCTTCTGAGGGCAGTAGCCCTTGGCTTAGGAGTTGACGAGTGACTGCGTCACTAGGGCTAAACAAATAAACTCCCATTTTTTCCATAATATCTCTGCCCCACAAATTTATGGGCAAATGATCTAATACAAAAGGCTGGAAAGTCCCAGAATGCCCCTCACCATCTCTCCAGTTAAGGATGGCACTGCTTTGTTGGGTGTCTGTGGCATGGCCAATCCCCTGTAGGGATGTAAGAGACGCAGTAAGAGGCCAGTTGGAAGGCCAATGTCTCTTGGCTATCACAGACACATCTGCTCCTGTATCTAACAGACCTCGGAAGGGCTTTTCTTGTATATAAATTGTAAGCTCGGGCCTCTCCCGTTTTATGTTTTGAACCCAAAATATGTCTGAGGACCCAAAACTCCTTTCTCCCCTCGGGTTCGGGGTGGCTGATGCACCGACTGAAATTAAAGGAATAAGGATGAGCTGAGCAATTCTTTGTCCTGCAGGGATAGAGATAACACTAACAGGCGCTGAAGCCATGATTTTTATTTCTCCAGTATAGTCCTGATCTATCACTCCTGGAATAATATGCAGGCCTCTCAGCGCAGAGCTACTGCGGCCTAACAGCAAGCCAACAGATCCCCTCGGTAGGGGGCCAATGGCTCCTGTAGGGAGGGCCTGGACTCCCATCTCCGGAGTCAGTACTGAGCTGGTGGAGGAGCAGAGGTCCAGTCCTGCACTCCCTGGCGTTGCTCGGAGGAGGCAGGAAACTGATTGTAACTGCGAGTTGTTGGGGGATGGGCCTGAGGTTGGGGGAAGGAAGGGGCCGCCCCAAAATTTCTCTGCGGGGCCAGGGGCTGGCCCCTCTGCCAGTTTCCCGAAATCGGGCGGCCAGAGTTAACAAAAGTAGATCTACATTTCCTAGCCCAATGCTTCCCTTTATTACAACGGGGACAAATTCCAGGCTTAGCTCTCCTTTCTTGGTTAGGGCAGTGAGCCATTAAGTGGCCCATTTGTCCGCAGGAAAAACAGCTGCCAGGAGGCCCAGCAGTGCGCAGATGTCCCTTTCCTTTTTCCCCTGTGCGGGGGGTGCGCAAGAACTCAGTTACAGTCTGCCCCTGGAGCGCTGCAGCCAGCGTGAGGCCCTGCATATAGGATGGACCAATGTCTGCACAAAGCCGTATATAGTCAGTTATTTCTCCCTTTCTCTTAATAGGTCTGATGGCTGCTTGGCAAGCTGCATTAGCATTCTCATAAGCCAATTGTTGTACAAGGATCTTGCCGGCACCCTCATCTGGGATCAGATGACTTGTCGCCTCCAATAACCGAGAGACAAAGTCTTGATAAGGCTCATCTGACCCCTGTCTAATTTTGGAGAGGTCTTCAGTCTTACTAGAGTTAGGAAGTCTACTCCAGGCACGTTTAGCGGCAGCACTTATCTGATCGTAAACGTCCGGGGCGTAATCTAACTGGGTCTCGGTGCTAGCATGATCACCTTCCCCAGCCAGCTCCGCAAATGAAGCAGGCACATTATTTGCTCTGTTAGTCTCTGCTGTTGCCTGACACTGATCTACAAATTCAGACTTCCATAGCAAGTAATCTCCTCCACTAAGACAAGCCTTAGCTAACTGTTTCCAATCATTTGGGCATAAAGTTTTAGCAGCCAAGGTATCAAGAATAACTTGAGTAAATGGCGCTGTAGGGCCGTATTGAGCACAAGCATTCTTCAGATCACTTATTTGTTTAAATGGCAAAGGCTGGTGGACTGCTTCGTTATCTTCAGTCCTCCTTACTGGGAATAATTGAAAACCAGAAATGTCCTCCCCTTCATGAGCAGCCTGCGCCAGGGAGAGTTGCAGGGCACTACGCTTAGGGGAGGGATTAGGACTTGACCCAAAAAGGAGTTCACCGCTCGGAGGGCCAGGCGCCTTTAACAGCGCTGGCTGAGATGGTACTGGCAGTGAGACAATAGCAGGCGGTGGGGGTGGTGGGAAAGGATCAAAGTCCGCCAAGATTGTGGGTGGGGGCCCACAAGTTTCTAACTTTGCAGGAGTTTGTTGTCCTGGCTGAAGCTGGGACAACAGGGTTATGGTTGATTCCAGCATTTTCTCAACATGAGTTAATCTGTCTACAGTAGGCTCATTGCATAATTTCTCCTCAGAGTCTGAGCCATCTGAGTCTTCCTTAGTATCTATCCCAGTGGGTTCAGATCTTACTAATTTACTCAGCTCTTCCCGGGCAGCTGCATAAGTTCCGGGGGCTGGGTGATGTTCATCAGGCCCCTGTTCAGTTTCTCTGATGGACTGATCGAATCTAACCCGTTCATGTCTAGGATCCAAACAATCTCGGACCAGATTCCAGAGAATAAAGGCATCCACTGGGATTTTCTCAGGGCCATTTAAATCATAATACTCCTGAATCTTTTTCCCTATCTTTCGCCAAGTTCCTAAGTTAATGGTTCCTTCCTCCGGGAACCAGGGGCATGCTTCCTCAACAAAATGAAAGAAACGTTCTAACTGACTTTGGCCAATTTTCACTCCCCGGGTATGTAGCATGCCTTTGAGGGCCTGCACGTAGAGCGTCCGGCTATTACCTTGTCCCATAATTTATTACTCCCGACGATACACTCTCCTCCCGCTCTCCTTCTCAACTATTCGGACGTCCTTACCTGAGCGGGGGTCACCTGCCGTCGATCCCAGGCCTTCAAGTCCCTGTTCCAGGCACCAAACCTGCCGGGCCAGCCGGCAGGGGAACAAAAATCCTGACTGAGGGGCGGCAGGATACGGAAAAGGAAAAATAAGGCAAGAGAAAAAAGACAAGAGACAAAGATGGGGTAGGGGAGGTCTACAGCCGTAAGGTCGAACCTCAAGACTGCAGCCAAGTTTATTCCAACTCCCAGCTTATATGCAGTTTTGGAACCAGGGAATAGCATAGGATTGTTAAAATTCCAGAACATAAAGAGTCTTTGAAGTTTGCAACATTTGATTACAGTAAACACAGGACAAGGTTG
This sequence comes from Perognathus longimembris pacificus, assembly GCF_023159225.1. Lineage (NCBI taxonomy): Eukaryota > Metazoa > Chordata > Mammalia > Rodentia > Heteromyidae > Perognathus > Perognathus longimembris. The sequence goes on from NC_063178.1 coordinate 44,457,874, forward strand.
ATTAACATAGGAATCTACTCCAGCGGACATAGCAAGGTGGGGACATAGCAAAGCAATTCCGGACAGTGGCTGTGAACAAATGTCCTTGCCTTTAGCATATCCTGGCGGTAACAGCACAGCCAGAGGTGATAATGAACCTAGCTGCAGGTTTGGCTCCCGTCATCTTGGCGACATCGGCACAGCCAGAGGTCAGGATGAGCTTAGCTGCTACAGATAATTGACAAACAGAGTTTGTCAATTATCATTTAATTATCATATATAGAGTCACAGAGTCCTCCATTATCATGTAATTATCATAGTCATTCAATTATATATAACCTCATATAGTCAGTCAATTACCATATAATTATCATCTATGCCATCACAGTCAATTATCACATATACCATCAAATAGTAAATTATCATATAATTATCATAGAATCTGTCAGATATCATGGTCAATTATATAATTATCACATCGTTGGTCAATTATCATATAATTATATAGAGTCACTACATTACCATATCATTATAGATACCGACAAATACTCAGTCAATTATCTTATAATTATCATTGAGTCAGTCGATTACCCAATTATTTCCATTTTTATTATGTATTGCTATTATTTATTTGACTATCATTTATTATGCAATCACAAATGTTATTATTTTATTATATTTATAATTAATTTGATTATTGCCTATTATTTCTATTATTCTCTATTGCTGTTATGTATTGCTGCTTAATTTTATTTGTTGCTGTCGTTTTTTATTATTATTTATTTAATTATGATGTACTAAGGGTGGTTTATTATTATCACTTACCATTATTTATTGCTATGATTTTTATTATTTTCATCAACTAGTTTTATTTATTTCATCATTAATTATTATTTATTGTTATTCCTATCATTGCTTCTTTTTAGTAATTATTTATGGCTATGGTTTATTATTATCCTTTGTTTTTTTAATGCTATTATTTTATTAATTGTTATTGTACTTATTTTTATTAATTATTTATGATCATCTATATTTATTCTTTATTATTTGTTATTGTTATTTACCACTATTGTGATTTTTCTCTTTTTATGACTGTGTTTTAATATTACTTATTGGTATAATTTTCATTATTTATTTCTTACTATTTATTTTATTCTTAGATATTATTATTTATTGTCTATTGTTATTATTTAGTGTTATTTATTATTGCTATAATTATTTTACATTTTTATTATTTTTAATTATCATTATTTATTGCGATATGACTTTTTATTAATTATTTACTGTTATTATTATTTATTTCTAATTATTAATTTCATTCTTAGTTATTACTTATTATCATCTATTGCTATTTATTATTATGTACTGTGACTTATTGCCCTTTTTATTATTTATTTTTATTATTATTTATTGATGTGATTTTCATTGCTGATATATTATTATTTATTTCATATTATTTGTTAACAATTATTTATAGTCTACTGTTATTACTTGTTATTTATTTTTATCATTTATTGCTATGATTATTTGTCTTTATTATTCTTTATTATTTGCTGATTAAATATTACTTATTACTTATTTCTTATTACCATTTCCTTTATTATTAATTATTGTTATATACTTCTATTTTCCTTGTTTTTTTTAACCAAGGTTATTCATTGCTATTATTTATTATTTTCATTATTTATTATTATTACTTATCGATGTGATTTTATTGTTGAGTATTTATTTATTATTCATTAAATATTATTTTTATGATCTCCTATATTATGTATGATTATTTATTATTATCATTTATTGTTTATTATTGCTATTATTTATTGTCTCAATATGTAATTGTTGAATATTTATTATTATTTCGCTTATTATTGATTATTGTTGTTTATTGTTATTTATCATCATTTATTGTTATTTATTGGTGAGTATTTACTTTCCTTTTTATTTATTTTTTTATTATTTATTGCTATGATTTTTATTGATTCTCACTATTAATTTCTTATGATTATGTGTTAGCTATTTATTATTATCCACTGTTACTTATTATTATCATTGACTGTTATTATAATTTACTTTTATTCTTATTTATTCTTTATTGCTCTAATTTTCATGGCCGATTCTTTGATATGTTTAATCATATGTTTCTTTCTATTCATTTTATTATTATTAGTTATGGTTATGTACTGTTGTCATTTATTATCATTATTATTTATTATCATTATGATTATTATTAATTAGTGGTATCATTTTTTATTACTGACCATGCATTACTTGCTAATATTTTTTTCTATTGGTTTTTATTATACTCTGAATCATTTTTTATCATACACTGTCTTATCATTTATTATTATTATTCCTCATTGATAGGGATTGCTATTATTTATTGCTATTATTATGGTTATTTATTGCTCTAATTTTTATGGTTGATGATTTCTTATGTATCCTTCTTTGCTTCGTATTATTATTGATTTTGTTATTTATTTTATTATCTGTTGTCATTATTTGTTATTGATTAGTTATTATTTGTTATTTATTATTTAGTTATGCAGGACGATGAGGGTGAAATTGATGAGGATGAAGATGAGGATGAGGATGAGGAGGGTGAGGATAAGATGATGAAGATGAGGATGAGGATGATGATGAGGATGAGGAGGATGTAGATGAGAATGAGGATGGTGAGGATGAAGATGAGAGTGAGGATGAAGAAGAAGATGGTGAGGATGAAGATGATGAAGATGAGGAAGGTGAGGATGAGAAAGAGGATAAAGAAGAAGAGAATGAGGATGAAGATGAGGATCTGGAGGGTGAGGATGAAGATGATGAAGATGAGGATGAGGATGGTGAGCATGGTGAGGAGGAAGATGAGGATGAGGATGAGGATGATGAGGATAAAGATGATGAAGATGAAGATGATGAAGATGGCGGAAGTGGCCATGGGCGGAAGTAAACGGAATGGACAGAGCTGTTTGTGGTTTTCCTTTTCTCTTCCTCCCCTGCCCTTCCTCCTTCCTCTTCCTGTTCTTGTGCTGTTCCCTCTTCCTCTCCCCCCTATTCGTCTTCCTGGTTCCTCTTGTCCTTTCTCTCCTTTGCCTGTCCTGCCACTTCCTGTCCTTTTCCTTCCTCCCCATCCCCTTCCTCCTTCCTCTTCCTCTCTTTCCACTTCTATGTCCTCTCCTTCCTATTCGTCCTCTCCCTCTTCCCATCCTGCTTCCTCTTCCTCTGCCTCTACGTGTTCTTCCTCTTTTCATTTCTTTTTCTCTTTCCTTCCTTCTTCCTCTTCCTTCTTTTCCTCTTCCCCTTCCCCATGTCCTTCCTCTTTCTTGTCTTGTTCTCCATTTCCTCCTGCTTTCTCTACTTCCTCTTTCTCTTCTTCATATTCCTCTTCCAATTTTCCTTTTGAGTCTCCTCCTCCCTGTTCCTATGCTCTTCCTTCCCTCTCCCATCCTTCTCCTTCTTGTTCCTGTTTCCCTCCTTTTGTCTTCCTCTTCTTGCCAACTACTTGCTCTCATCATTCCTTTTCCTCTTCTCCTTTTCCTCCCACTTCAACCTCATCTCCTCCCTCTTCCTCTCCTTTTCCTGCATTTTCCCCTCCCATTCTCCTTCCACTCCTGTTTCCTCTTCCTCTAATTCCTCTTTCACTTCCCCTTCCTATTCCCCTTCTTCTTCTGCTTCCCCTTGCTCTAAGAACTCCCTATCTTTTTCCTCTTCCTCTTCAATTTCCCCCACTGCTTCCTCTTCTACTTTTACTCTTTCTTCCCTTCCTCTTGTCCTTTGGCTTCCCCTCTGACTTCTCCTTCCCCTTCCCTTTGTTGTTCTTGTTCCCCTTCTACTTCTCATTCTGCTTCTTATTCCCCTTTCTCTTCCCCTTCTACTCCTGTTCTCCTTCTTCTTCTAATTCTCATTCCCTTCTACTTCTGCTTCCACGTCTACTTCTTCTCTTCCACTTCTGATTCTGGTTAACCTCCCCCTTCCCCTTCCTCTTCCCCTTCTACTTCTGATTCCCCTTCCGCTTTCTCTACTGCTTCCTCTTCTCTTCCCGCTTACCCTCTCCTTCCTGTTCACCTTCCACTGTCTTGTCCCCTTCCACTTCACATTCCCCTTTTACTTCCACTTCTACACCTACTTCCTTTTCTTTTTCCAATTACCCTTCCACTTCCCCTTCCTATTCCTCTCTTTTCAATTTCCCTTTCAATTTTTATTCTGCTTCCTCTTCCTTATTCCCCTTCTCCTTCCTCTTCCCTTCCACTTCCTATTCCCATTCTACTTACACATCCACGCAAACTTCCTCTTCTGCTTCTGCCTATCCCTTTACTTCCAGTTCCCATCTACTTCTGCTTCCTCTTTTGCTAATCATTCCACTTCCACATTCCCTTCAACTTCCTTTTCTACTTCTACTTCCTGTTACCATTCCACTTTCTATTCCCATTCTACTTCCACTTCCATGTCTACTTTCTCTTCCACTTCTGGTTACCCTTCCCATTTCCACTGCCCTTCTTCTTCTGCTTTCCCTTCTCCTTTCTGTTAACCTTCCAATTCCTACTCACCTTCCACTTCCTCTTGCCGCCTCGCACAAGTCAGTTCTGCCCGCTCGTAGCCGTAGCCACGGTGCCCAGTGGCCTCCGCGTCATCCGTGGCCTCTCCGTCCCGGCCTCCAGGATGTGGCGCCAGCGCTCTGCCTGCTGCTGCTGCTGCTGCTGCTGCTGGGCTGCATCCCCGCTGGCCAAACAGCCCCCTGGCGGCCGGCGACCCTGCTCCTGCTATGCCCAGGCTGAGCTCCACTGCACCTTCTGCAGCCTCTGCACCATGCCCTGCGCCCTGCCCGCCGACCTGGAGAATGTCAACCTTGGGTGAGCGAGCAAGGGGTGGGGGCAAAGCGGGGTGTGCAAGCAGGTGTGCCCACAGGAGTCGTTGTTGGGCTACTAGAATATGGGCATGCATGCAGAGAACGGGTGTGAGTTTGCAAGGAAGGTGTGGCTGTGCAATGTATGTGAGTGTGCAAGGTGCATGTGAGTGTGCATGACAGGCTTGTATACATGAGATGGAAGTGCAAGCCAGACACGGGCGTGAATGTTCAAATTGGTGTGAGTGTGCAAGGAAAGTATGAATGTGCATGGTACACTGGAGTGTGCAATATAGGCGTGTATCCAGGTGATCATCATGCAAAAATGACATGTGTGCATATAAAAGTATGAGTATATGTGGTAAGCATGAGTGTGTTTGGACACTGTGAGTGTGCATGACGGTTGTAGGTAAGTGTGTGCAACATAGGTGTCCATACACGAGAGAGATGTGCATGTGTGAGATAGATGTGTATGAGCAAGATACATAGGTGTGCATGTGCAAGATATGTGTGCATGGGGAGATAGGTATGCATATGCAAGATAGGTGTACGTGTGCAAGAGATTGGCGTGCATATGTATGATGGGTGTGCATGCACATGATAGATGTTCATGTGTAAGACAAGTGCGTGCAAGACATGGGCATGCGTGTGTAACATGCCTGTGCCCATCTGAGATATGTGTGCACATGTGTTGTGACGAGTTCATGAAGCATCACGTGATGACGTCGCATATGATCCCATACATTGTATCATGTAACATAAACCTACATGCTCATTACACAACATATCATTTTATATGCACATGATCATGACCTAGAACATAGCATGTGTCACTATTACATTATATTATATACATTATATACAATATATAATGTATATAAAATTGTATATATTATACATATATCGCTATATATGACATATAATTACATATGCATATAATCATATGTAATACACATTATAAACAATTATATATATAATATAATACAAAATATATAATAACATCTAATATGTGATGTATAAAAACACAATACAGCAAGTAATTTATAATAACATAATATATAATTTCATATAATACATATTATGTAATACCATTTCACATCATATATAATATATGATATCATATAATACATAATATATCATACATAATATATAACATAATAATATAGAATATATAACATATAGTATATAGTAACATAAAATACATAATATTTAACCTAATACATAATATATAATACATAGAATATCATATAATATATAGCATACATATATAACATACATAATATATAATATAACATATAACATAACATATAATATATAATGTATAGTAAAATATAATACTTGACATATATTGTATAATAATATGTAGTACATAATATATGATATAAAAAACGCAATATATAATATAAAATAATACATTACATATTGTATAATATGTAATATTATATACTAAAAATATAATATATAACATAATACATAATTATAATACATAATATATAATAACATAATACGTAACATACTATTTTCTAAAATATAACATATTTAACACTACACACAAGGTGCAATCATGACGTGTGCAATCACCCTATGACGTGTCATGATACACTATAATGTCACATTAGTGGATTCAGATACAGGGCAGCATGTTGCATGTTCGATGGATGAAAGAATGCGTGATTGTATCACACGCAATCATATCATATATGATAAGGTAGTGGCCACTGTCCTCCTCTTATGGTTCCCACATGGCTGCCATGGAAGCAGTAGCATCATCCCATGTACCTGGCTTCCTTGGCAACAACAGTCCTCCAGGCTCAAGAGCATACTTATCAGTGGGTGCCTACTGAGCCCTGATTGGTCCATTCCTCACTGACGTCACTGGTCCCACTTGTGATTGGTCAATTTGATCCCTGATGTCACCAGGCATTGTGAGGTATCCCCAGTAAGGTATATAAGAAGCTGCTCTCCAATTTTGTCAGTTATATCACTGGGAGCTTTTCTTGGTGACCTGCTGGACTAACTTTGAACTAATGCTTTGTGTTGGGGTTTGGGAGGGAGCTGTGTTGGTGTGGCTTGGGTTTGGGTATTTCTTTTCATTATTCTGGTGTTTGTATTTACTTGTTTGTTTTTTAGTTTAGCTCATTTTGGTTAAAATTACTTGTGTTATCTTCATTTAGAACATTCAAGATAATTATAAGATTGACTACTTGCCATCCCAGTGGAGAGATGTCAAGATACCACAAAGTTTCCTTTAATTCTTCCTCAGAAGGGGAGGAGGAGATAACTATCATCTTAAAGTATCGACTGAAGGACACCATCAGCCATGGTAGCTTTGGATATCTGAAGGTGGTCCATCACTGCCTCACAGACAGAAGGCTGGCTGTGAAAGTTCTCCTGAAGAGAGACCTGAAGAGCCATGGCATAGAAAATGAGGTGGACATTGTCAACAGCATACCTCACCCACACATCATCTGGTTTTTATGGTCATGGAGGATAAAGACTGTCTATCTCACGTCATGGAGTTGGCCACATGGGGACACCTCATGGGGTCGATGTGAAAATCCAGCTGAAGCCACATATTCGAGAATAAAACCAGGAGGCTGTTCAAACAGATCATGAGTGCCGTGCACTACCTTCAATAGAATTGAATTGCACACTGGGACCTCCAGCCCAACAACATTCTGTTGGAAGCCAAACACAATGCCAAGGTCAGTGATTTTAGGCTGAGTGTCAGGACGACCACAGGGCAGTTGATAAAGGGAGCTTGTGGAGCCTTGATATTATGACCCCTAGATATGTTCTTACACAAAATGTATGATGCCTACAAGATACACATTTGAAACTTGGGCATCATTTAGTATGTGATGACAGCGAAATTTACTCTTTGAGGGGAGGAAGTTTGCTAACATACAGGTCCTAGTCGTAGAGTCCAAGAATAGCCCTCCACTATACCTAAATTCAAAGGGACATGACCTACTTTCCCACTTTTAACTGTGGACTGCAGTCAAAGGCCCAATGTTGAACAAATACTGGAGCACCCTTGGATGATACGGTATGTGGCCTGGGTCCTGATTAGCCAGTAACCCAGCAAGCTGGACCCCATTAGGGTGGCAGTCATGTGTGACATGGGGTAGAATGCAGCTGAGACTCAACAGGCAATACAGCACAGCACATTCAGTGAAGCCATGGGCACCCGCATGGTCATCAGAGAAAACTTAAAACAGAATGCTGACCTTGTGGAGTTGAGAACAATGCCTTGGATGGTACCATCATACCCAACTACTGAAGAACATCGCCCCAGCCCTCTCCCTCCATGAAGGAGACCCAGGTTACCCACACAACGTAATAGTTTCAGCGTATCCTCAGAATTTCAGTGGGATGATGATGGCACCCAAATACATGTGAAGAGAGTCTGAATTGCTAGTCTGCCTGCCATTCCCTTCTGCTTCCTGCCTAGCTACAGTTCTAGCAGAATCTGGGACCCATTTTCCTTTGACTGGTTGAGCAGACTAGAGAGTTGTGAGGCAGAGGAGAATGCCCTTCCCTCTGGGCAGCCACAAGTGGAGGCCACAGCCTCCAGCTGGAGAACTAGGCAGGGCTGGAGTAGAGTGGCTGCCAGGATAGGCACCATTCTTCCCAGACTCTGCTGCTGTGTGAAGGCCCCAAAATAATGCCTGAAGGGTAAGATCACAGCTATTCCAAGAAGGGTTGCAGAACTCAGAAACTTTCTCTCATTGGGGTGTGGGAAATAAGAGAGATGTACACATAAATGCTGTGGGAGCAAGTCATGCTGGAAGTTCTCACTGCATGTGGCCAGAACACTCATCAGAAGCCTCAGCCCAGCCCAGCCCAGCCCAGCCAGGTCCTGTGGCAAGTACTTGGGAATCCAGCAGCAGGGATTAAAGGAAAGGACAGCTGAAATGGAGTTGACTTTCTAAGCTAAAAGGTAATTTGAAAGGTATTTACAGCTGCCTCTACCTTCTGAGCAAAAGCAGTAAGCAAGCATTTTTATTAATGTATGCAACATACCCCCAAATACTTTACACATTGTGCTTAAGGGCAGCAAGATTGGTTGAGCAAATAATGTCCATAATGACAAAATGGTGCTGTGTTTGGTTGTAACTTTTTCTGTTTCTTGAAGCATGGGATTAATCAGAGGGGGGTAATCATGACGTGCAGGCAGGCAGGCAGGCAGAGGAAGTGCAGTCAACATCCTGTCATTATCACCCTTCTCTCAGTAATCTCCTGCTACAATAAAAAGAACTTAGGCACTATCCCAACTTTACATCTGGGAAGACAAACCTTTTTAATAATGTATACGACGTGCCACCAAATCCTTTATATATTGTGCTTAAGGGCAGATATACTGATTGAGCAAATAATATAAATTATGACATAATAATAGATATGATTTGTTGTAAATTATTTTTTTATTGTAGCCTGGGATTTCTGAAAGAAGGGTGATCATGACAGGCAGGCAGGCAGGGAGGGAAACATTATGAGGTATAGTCAACATCCTGTAATGATCACCCCTCTCTCAGAAATTCCAGTCTACAATAAACAGATCTTCATGCACTGTCAAAACACAGCTGGGAAGGCAAGTGTTTTTAACAATTTTTAGAATATGTCCCCAAATCCTTCATGTATTGTGCTTAAGTGCAACCAGAATGGTTGAGAAAAGAATGTACATAATGATTTAATAGTGTTATGTTTTGTTGTCCATTTTTTCTGTTTATTGTAGCCTGTGATTTCTGAGAGAATGTTTATTATGACAGGCACATAGGCTGGCAGGCATTATGAGGCACAGTCAATATCCTGTGATGATCACTTTCTCTCAGAAATCACAGGCTACAATAAACAAAACTTTGTGCACTTTCTCAAACATCTGGGAAGGGAAGAATTTTTAATACTGTATACAACATGCCCCCAAATCCTTTATATTTTGTGCTTAAGGGCAGCTAGATTGTTTCGGCAATTAGTATCCATAATGACATAATAGTAGGTGTGCTTTGTTGTAATTTTTTTCTGTTTATTGTTGCCATGGAATTTTGAGAGAAGGGTGCTCATGACAGGCTGGCAGTCAGGCAGGCAGGCTGGCAGGCAGGCAGACATTTGAGGGTACAGTCAACATCTTGTCATGGACACCTGTCTCTTAGAAATCCCAGGCTACAATAAACAGGACTTGGTTTACTGTCTCAACATATCTGAGAAGGCAAGCATTTTTAAAAATGTATACCACATGCCCCCAAATCCTTTATATACTGTGCTTAAGGGAAGTCAGTTTGGTTGATCAGATCAATGTCAATTATGACAATAATAGCTATGATTTGTTGTAACATTTTCTGTTTATGGTAGACTGGTATTTCTCAGAGAAGGATGATCATGACAGGCAGGTAGGCAGGTAGGCAGACAGCAGGCAGGCATCCGGAGGTACAGTCAACATCCTGTCATGATCACCCTTCTCTGAGAAATCCCAAGCTACAATAAACAGAACTTTGTCCACTGTCTCAACACATCTGGGAACGCAAGCATTTTTAATAACGCATACAATATACCCCCAAATTCTTATACATTAGGCTTATGTGCCGACAGATTGTTTGAGCAAATGTCGATAATGTTATAATAGTAGCTATATTTTGTTGTAATTTTTTGTTTATGGTTGCCTGGTATTTCTGAGAGAAGGGTGAATATGACAGGCATGCAGGCAGGAAGGTAAGCAGGCAGGAAGGCAGGCAGGCATTTTGAGGTATAGTAAACATCCTTTCATTATCTCCCTGCTGTCAGAAATCCCAGTCTACAATAACAGAACATTGTGCACTGCCTCAACACCTCTGGGAATAAAAGGATTTCAAATAATGTAAACACCAGAGCCCCAAATCTTTTATACATTTGCTTAAGGGCAGCCAGATTGGTGGAGCAAATTTTGTCCATAATGACATAATAATAGTTATGTTTTGTTATAAATTCTTCTGTTTATTGTAGCATAGGGTTTCTTACAAAAGAATGATCATCATAGGCAGGCAGGCAGGCAGGTAGACATTAGGCAGAATAATCAACATTCTTCATATACACCCTTCTCTCAGAAATCCCGGGATAAAATAAACAGAACTTCGTGCACTGTCTCAATACATCTGGGAAAGAAAGCATTTTTAGTAATGTATGCAACATACTTGGAAAACCTTTTTACATTGTGCATAAGGGAAGCCAGATTGAGCAAATAATGTCAATATTGACATAATAATAGCTAGGTTTTCTTGAAAATATTTCCTCTTTATTGTAGCTAGGGATTTCTGAGAAAAGGGTGATCATTACAGGCACCCAGGCAGTCAGGCAGGCAGGAAGGAAGACAGGCATTAGGGGGTAGAGTCAACATCCTGTGATGGTCACCCTTCTTTCAAAAATTCCAGGCTACAATAAACAGAACTTTGTGCACTGTCTCTACATATCTGGAAAGGCAAGCCTTTAAATGTTGTACACAACATGCCTCCAAATCCTTTATAAATTGTGCTTAAGGTGCAATCACATTGGTTGAGGAAATGTCTATTTTGACATATTTGTAGCGATGTTTTTTTGTAAATTTTCCCTGATTATTGTAGCCTGGGATTTCTGAGAGATGGGTGATCATGGCAACCAGGTCCGGAGCCAGACAGGTAAGCAGTCATTATGAGGTACAGTAAACACCCGGTCATTATCACCCTTCTTTCAGAAATTCCAGGCTACAATAAACAAAGCTTCGTGCACTATTTCTACATATCTGGGAAAGCAAGCCTTTTAACTGCTGTATACAATGTGCCCCCAAGTCCTTTATACATTGTGCTTAAGGGCAAGCAGTTTGTTTGAGCAAATAATGTACGTGTTGACATAATAGTAGCTTTGTGTTTTGTAAATTATTTTGGTTTATTTTAGCCTAGGATTTCTGATAGAAGGTTGAGCATGTATGGCATGCAGGCAGGCAGGCATGCTGGCAGGATCTCAGGCAGGCAGAATGGCAGAAAGGCATTAGGTGGTACAATCACTATTCTGTCATGATCACCCTTCTCACAGAAATCACTAGCTACAATAAATAGGACTTGGTGAACTGTCTGCACACATCTGGAAGGCAAGCATTTTTAATAATGTATACAGCATGCCCCCAAACTCTTTATACATTTTGCTTAAAGATAGACAAATCGGTTGAGCAAATAAGGTCAATCATGACATAATAGTAGCTATGTAGTTTTGCAAATTTTCTCTGTTGATTTTACCATGGGATTTCTGAGAGTAGGGTGATCATGGCAGGCAGGCAAGCAGGCAGGCATTAGGTGGTACAGTCAACATCCTGTCATGATCACTCTTATCTCAGAAATCTAAGACTACTGTAAGCAGAACTTCCTAAACTGTCTCAACACATTTGGTACAGCAAGCATTTATAATAATGTATACAGCATGCCCCCAAATCCTTTATACATTTTGCTTAACGGCAGTCAGATTGGTTAAGCAAGTAATGTTCATTATGCCATAATAGTAGCTATGTTTTGTTATAAATGTGTTCTGTTTATTGTAGCCTGGGATTACTGAGAGATGGGTGATCATGGCAGGCAGACAGAAAGGCAGGTAGGCAGGCATTAGGTGGTATAGTGAACATCCTGTCATGATCTAGGAAGGCAATCATTTTTAATAATGTATACAACATGGCCCTAAATCCATTATAACTTGGGCTTAAGGGCAGCCAGTTTGGTTCAGAAAGTAATGTCCACAATGACATAAAATAGCTATGTTTTCTTGTAATTTTTTTCTCTTGTGTGTAGGCTAGGATTTCTTAGAGAAGGATTATCATCACAGGCAGGCAGCCAGTCAGACATTAGGAGGTACAGTCAACCTCCTTTGTAAACACCCTTCTCAGAAATCCAAGGTTACAATAAACAGAACTTCGTGCACTGTCTCAGCACACATGTGAAGGAAAATATTTTTAATAATGTATACAACATGCCCCCAAATCCTTCATACTTTGGCTTCAGGGCAGCGAGATTGGTTGAGCAAATATTGTCAATCATAGCATAATAGTAGCTATGATTTTCTATATTTTTCCTCTTTATTGTGTCTTGGTATTTCTGAGAGAAGTTTTATCATGACAAGGTTGCAGGAAGGCAGGCAGGCATTAGGAGGTACAGTCAATATCCTGTCATGATCACTCTTTCCTCAGAAATCTCAGGCTATATTAGATGAATGTCATTCACTGTCTCAACGCATCTGGGATGGCAAGAATTTTAAATGATATATGCACCATGCCTCCAAATCCTTTATAAATTGTGCTTAAAGGCATTCAGATTGGTTGAGCACATAATGTCCATTATGACATAATACTCACTATATTTTGTTGTAAAATTTTTCTGTTTATTGTAGCTTGTAATTTCTGAGAGACGGGTGACTGACAGGCAGATGCAGGCAGGCAGGCAGGCAGGGATGCAAGCAGGCAGGAAGGCATTAGGAGGTACAGTTAACATCCTATAATGAACACCCTTCTTTCAGAAATTCCTGGCTACAATAAACAAAACTGGCTGAACTGTCTCAACACATCCGGAAAGACAAATGTTTATAATAATGTATACAACATGCCCCCAAATTTGTTATACCTTGTGCTTAAGGGAAGACAGCTTGGTTGAGTGAATAATGTCCACAATGACACAATAGTAGCTATGTTTTGTTGTAATTTTTTTAATGTACCTTGGATTTCTGAGAGAAGGATGATCATCACAGGAAGGCAGGCAGGCAGAAAGGCAGGCAGGGATACAAGCAGGCAGGCAGGCATTAGGAGGAACAGTGAACATTCTGCCATGGTCAACATTCTCTCAAAAATCCCAGGCTACAATAAACAGAAATTCGTGCACTGTGTCAAAACATCTGGGAATGCAAGCGTTTTTAATAATGTAAACAACAGTCCCCCAAATATTTTATACATTTCTTAAGGGCAGCCAGATTGGTTCAGCAAATAATGTCAATATTGACATAATAATAGCTAGGTTTTCTTGAAAATATTTTCTTAATTGCAGCCAGGGATTTCTGAGAGAATGGTGATCATTTCAAGTACTCAGGCAGTCAGGCAAGCAGGCAGAAAGTCAGGCACTAGGAGGTACAGTCAAAATCCCGTCATGATCACCCTCCTCTCACAAATCCCAGGCAACATTAAACAGAACTTTGTGCGCTGTCTCTACCTATTTGGGTAGCCAAGCCTCTTAAATGCTGTATACAACATGCCTCCAAATCCTTTATATATTGTGCTTAAGGGCAATCAGATTCATTGAGCAAATAATGTACATTGTGATGTAATATTAGCTGTGTTTCTTGTGAAATTTTTCTGTTATTGAAGCCTGAGATTTCTGAGGGAAGGGTGATCATGACAGTCAGGCAGGCTGGCATGCAGGCATCAGGTAGCACATTCAATAATTTGTCATGATCACCCTTCCCTCAAAATTCCCATGCTAAAATAAACAGAAATTTGTGCACTGTCTAAAAACATCTGGAAAAGCAAGCATTTTTAAGAATGTAAACAGCATGCCCCAAATCCTTGATACAGTTTGCTTAAGAATACAACTCTCAGTTACTGGTACCCAGGATAGGTTTTTTTTAATGTAGTATGGCAAGATCCCCCTCCCTTCAGAACCACAACCTTTGCCTGTCTCTGGACAGCTGGGTGTTTTGAGGGTGCCTTCCTTATGAGCCTGATTCATGAGGGCAAAACACTTAACCAAAACTCCTTGTGCCACGCCCCTCTATACCATGTCGATCCTCAGGAACACAGATTTGGGGCACCAGAAACCCATATGTCAACCCACCTGTTATACAGTCGATACAGATAGAAAATGCATAGAAGCAGAGATTCATTTCTCAGGTCAGTATGACTAAACTGGGAAAGTCTCACAATTATTGTTGCATTGTGGATCTTCCTGAGATCATCACATCCTCCTTTATCTCTGGTCCTGGATACCAAAATGAAGCTGAAGGTAGTTTTGAAGGTGGCAATATCTTCTGCAATCTGAGACAAGACCTGCTTGGTACCCATAATCCCTCTCTCAAATCTGCACTCCTGCTTCTGGCTTGGTTTTATTTTCTGGCTGCTTCACTTTGACAATTTTATCCTTTTTGTCCCTCCTTTTTTCTTCTCCTTCAACATGAATCAAGGGTTTCATAGTGATTCTTCCCTTTTAGAATGGTAGTCAAAAATTCACTGACCCCATGCACACTTTAAAATTTGGCCCGGTTTCATAAGGATGACCCACCAGTGAGGGTTTTACCAGGAAATCTAAAATTGCCAGAATAACCAGGAATAAATAGTTATTGCAGAGATTTGCATATTATGGAAGTAGGGTGTAGATGAGCGCACAGCTCTATGGAAAGGATTCTGTCCTGCCTGGGGTTCCTAACATCACTGTCACACCGTGGGACTCACAGGTGGTTAAAAATTACATTAAATAAATGAAAAAATCATAAATTATCTGGGTAGAAAGGAGAGCATGGATGAGCAATAGCCCAGGAGGGAAAAGTGGAATTTGCAGTCAGCTTCCATCACTTCCAAATTCTAAGAAGAGATGACCTCACAAAGAAGATGGCACCCTGCACAATTACACTGGACACACCTCTGACTTGAATGTAGATTCCAGAATGGCAGACAGCTATTGAGTCTATTCCAGGAGGGCCAGGAGACCTAATGTGGGCTACACTGGCCCTGGTGACCTCTCCTTCAGATCCTAGTAGCTTCTGTTTCTGTTCTTCAGTCCAAGTCCCATGGAGCTAGAGGTCATTTTGAACAAGGGATTTCTGGGAAATGTAGTTCTGGTTCAGGAAAGAGGGAAAAGCCTGAAACCACATTAGTGCAGACCTCAATGCCTGCCAAAGTTACTGCTGCTCATAATGTCCACAGTTAAGAAACACTTCTCAGCATCTGATTGTAATCTGGTGGAGAAACATGGCTAATTCTGACTATCTAAAGCTGCAAAAGCCCTTCTAGAAATTTCTGTTCTCTTCCTACCATATTAATCACTAATTCCAGCCATGGAATTTCTCCATCCATATCAGAATAAGGATGAGTGAAAGCAAACTCATGAGCTCAGTCAATAAAATCAAAGGGCATGTTCATCTTGGTTTTCATTCAATACATGAAATTGGAATGTCTGAATAAAAATCAGCTTCTCTTGTAGAGTCAGCTGTGTACCAACCAACAGGAAACTTGGCCACATAAAACTACTAAAAGACAAATAGAAGATGATTAAGGGGAAGGGAGGTGGGTGAACCATGAAATTCATTAAATTCACTAGGGAAAAGCAGCATTTCAGTTGCATACCAAAAAAAGTATTCAAGATGGCAAGTAATGACTCACAATTATAACCTTAGGTACACAGGACACTAGGATTTGAGGAATGAGGTTCAAAGCCAGCCTGAGCAGAATAGTTCATGAGACTCTTATTTCCAATTAACCACCAAATGCCAGAAGTAGAGCTGTGTCTCACATGGTAGAGCACCAGGCTTTAGCAGAAAAATCAAAGGGCCAGCACCAAGACCCTGAGTTCAGTATTTTGAAAACAGATAATTGGGTGAAAATGGCCAAAAAATGACATACAATGGCCCCGTTCTCTGAGGCCATTGAGGTCTCTGCATAGAATTCTGATATAATATGTTTTGACAAGTGGAAGCATAGAGTTGCTTATCTTGATTAAGGCGTAGGATACAGAATGACATGATTACCTCATATTCTCAGACAAGCACAACATGAAAATAACTTCATCTATACTAGAAAGTGTAAGGAAAAAATTACCTGTTTGAAGGTGAAAGTTCAGAATGGAATAGTGAGACTCAGTTTTGGTGGTGATTGACTACTGGAGTCAGCAGCACCCTTGCTTCTTTAGGCAATATGATATGAGTATATTTGCAGAGGCCTCTGCATATGGAATACGTGCAGGAACATGTTTGCATCAACAAGCAATGCTCTGAGGCTCTAAGGAACATAGTGTGTATGATTTGCCCCTATGAGCATGATACCCTCATATCGTTGGTTGTCATCTCATTGGCACAGTAATTTTTTTCTTGCCATTTCATCTGTAGATGACATGGCATTCTCAGAGGCAATCCAGTGGCATCATCCCAAATGGTTTTCATGCAAATAGATTTTGGACACAGATGTGGGATGAAAGCTATCCAAGAAAATTTCTTCCCTGTGGGCTTCACTATCTATCCTCTTGGAGGAAATCATAACACCTGCATGAAGAGGGAGAATCTGCAAACATATTTTCCAACTCATGTTTTTCTCCTGGATAGAAGGCCACAGATTCACAGCCCCAGGAAAGAGTTTTACACATTCTTCCCAGGAGATTCACAAGAGGCTTAGATGAAAGAACATTAGCTATAGTGTAAATCTCTGCCAATGAAAGGACACATATGCATACATACAGACATATATGAGTATACATACCTGGCACTGCAAGCTTTACTTCCAGGCAGAATTTCAGCTTGGCAGATGCTTCAGGGATGTGCCCTTTGATCTTCATACTCATTCTTCTCCAGCTTCCCCTTCTCACGTCCTTGGCAGGCACTCGCTGCTTTTTTTGAATGAAGCACCGAGACCACATGGATGGAGATGTGGTGATGGATGGATTTTTCCCTCTCTGCACTTTAGGAACAGATGGCAGTAACAGTGATGCTTCCCTGAAAAAAGACAATAAGCCATAAGTAACTTATCATTTTATTTTCATTTATTGTTTTGTTTTCAGGATTGGCAGTGGCAGAGGGATCTTGTGTGTGCAAAGCAATATCCTCTGTCTTCTCTACCTTGTCCTCCCATCATTAGTGTACCAGAAACAGCTCACTTTCATTATTCTATTTTACAAGTACTCCTGGGTGACTTTCTCCCTATCAGTAGAAGACTCTTGTTTCATGCAGTGTACCTTCTCCTTTCCAGGGTGTAAGTTGTTCACTTTATTCGAACATCCCTGTATCTCTTGCATCCCAGCTATCATGGTTGATAATGAATTGATGTTATTAGAGACAACCTGTGTCATTGGCATGAATTCTGTGCCAAAGGTTACAGAAACCTTTCCTTCCCAACTGGCCAGTGGTCTGAAATTTTTTTCTTTTGTGACATATATTTCGAGGAAATTGATTAAAATTCTTATTGTAGTCTGGTGGCTCCTGATTGTAATCCTATCTAAGCAAAAGGCTGATATCTGAGTGTTATGGGTTGAAGCCAACCTGGACAGGAACTTCCTTGAGAATTTTATCTCCAATTACCCAGCCAAAAGCTGGAAGTGGGGCTTTGGCTCAAGTAACAGAGTGCTATCCTTGAGCCAAAAAGTTCTATTAGAGTGTCCAGGCTTTGTTTTCAAACCCCAACACACACACATATACTCACAGTCTCTCTCTCTCTCTCTCTCTCTCTCTCTCTCTCTCTCTCTCTCTCTCTCTCTGTCTCTCTCTCTGTCTCTTTTACTGTGGACAAGAGGTTACTAAATGATTATTTCATGTCAGATATGATCCACAATCCAAGTATTACCTCATGTACAATAAGTGCAATGTTTTAACCTATTCCCTGGCAAAAAATAAGCAAGTATTCAATCCATCAAAGTCATAGGTTTTTAATTACTCCTCCTGAATTTCTATGCTCATTATTTAGGTTTAACTTCAAAAACTACCAGTTTGTTTTAGCCTTGGCTTTTGCTATTGAAGGAATCAAAACAAATTCTCATCTTTTACACAACTTGACCTTGTGATTTGATATCTATGATGTGCAATTTGGAGAATGGCTAGCATTTAAAAATCCCTTCATTTGCCTCTTTGGGAACTACAAGAGTCCAAACTACTCCTGTATGAAAGAGAGCAAGTTCATAGCAGTGCTGACAGGACCATCAGGATTAGCATCTTCCCAGATTGGAATGTTGCTAGGCCTCTACAGTTTTCCACAGGTGAGGGTGAGAAAGTGAGAAGATATTAAATAAATGTCTAATTTAGTGCCATTTCACGTGAGAGAAAAGAATGATAAGAAGATACTAGATTTATAACCCTATTGAATTTTGTGTTATCCAAAAAAACAGAGTTCAAAATAATTGGATATTTATAGTCCCATGTCTAGAAAAGAGGATAGAAAAGTTAGAGCAAAAAAAAAAAACCCAAAGTGATTCTTTCTTAAAGCAAGAAATAGGAAATGATTTTAAAGTGTGGAGATATGATGACAAGTGTGCTGGTAGCTCACGCTCTAATCACAGTAACTCAAGAAATGTTTATGTCCATTTAGTCAGCCCAAAGCAGACAGCGAATATGTAGTTCCATTGGTAGAGTGCTAGCCTTGAGAGAAAAAAGTCCAGTTAATGCATGAAGCTCTGAGTTCATTGCACTCTACTGGCTAGCTTGCACATGGAGAGTCCATTCCCCCGCACAGGTAAGGCCTTCTGTTTCTGATGGTACACACCGTCAGAACAGTCAATTTGTACAGCACTTTATCACAACATGAAATTAAATATTTTAGTTATGTTCCCCAGATTAAATTAATTATGTTTCTGTAAAAGTCTGTGAGGTTTTCTGGAGATGTGTTCCTGTGCTCTTAAGGAAAACAGGCCAGTAACAAGCAATAAATTAATTCCACATTTCCATACATTCTTCTACTGATTAATAACCTGAACATTCACACAGATAATGTTTTGATAAGTTATTAGCACCTTTTCCATATGAGAATCTAAGCAAAACCTGCTGAGCAAAAGTATTTTTATTTTTAATAAGTGACCTAGTTTCATTCTCCTTTAGATATTAAAACTTGAACAAGCTCAAACTATAACTCTAGACACTAATAGAATTCATTGTTGTGGAAAACTCTAACTAGACATCTGAGAATTCCTGAATTTATGATTATGATTTAAATGAAATAGGTTTCTCTTGAAAAGAGGACTTCTAGCATTTTGCTGAGTGACCAGCATTCAGGAAAATTGTTTTTATTCCTGCAAGATTTTCTTCTGCAGTGGTTCATCAGCTGTCTGTGCTTTTCTTGAACTCTGAATCAGAGATTAAAGACACTCAGGAGCTTTTCTTAATTCTTAATTCTAATTTTCTTAATTTCTGTCTGACCACTGGGATGTACTTCACCATAAGACGATGTATCCCTTGTAGCTGCACCCTTTTCTGAAGAACACCTAATTTTAGAATCCTGCTGGAGATCAGGTGATTTTAGATGACAAAAGTAAATTGGAGGCAGGGTATGATATTGTGAACATTTGGAATTTTTCAGAAGGTCTTGATCTTCAGGTGAAAATAGGGAAGTTTTCTCCATTTTCTCTACATGATCATCAACTGTCTTTATCTGAACATATGTTAGAGTTGGCCCTAGGAACTACAGAGGTGGGTTGGATTAATTCTAATGATTTTAAGAACAAATACATAAGTAAAATTCACACTTAAAATGTATACCTAATTGAATGCCAGCAACTGTCTTCTGTAACACTAGCTACTCAGTTCTGAATATCCTGATTTGAAGTCAGGCCAAGCAGGAACACCTGTGAGAATGTTATCTTCATTTAACCACTACAAAAGACATCCTGGGTGCTGGCTGATGCTTCTAATTCTATCTACTTAGGAGATTGACATCCTCAGTTCTCAGATTAAAGCTCATTTTAGAGCCCCAGCAGGCAAGAAATCAGTGAGACTCTATGTCATTAAACTAACAAAAACTTAAGCTGGAGCTGTGGATCAAGTGGCCCTTTACTCATCTTGAATAAAACAACTCAAGGACATTGCTTAGACACTGAGTTCAAGCTCCAGGATCAGCATCATCCAAGAAAAATTCAGTTTGTTTAAAAATGTTAATTGTGAACATTGTCATAAAATACAAATTGCACATTTCTTAGCAGGATTCTAACACCAATAAAGTACCTAAGGAATTGCTTCATGTGTTTGAAAGTTTTATTTGGTTCTGTTCTCTGGTTGCTTCATTGAATGATTTGTTGAGCTGTTACTTAGGTATCTTTCATGAGAGTAATCATTGAATGAGGTAGCATATAACCCTTTTGTGAATCTAAGTTGTTCAAATAATGGAACTTTTGCAATGTTAGGAAAAGTGTAAACAGTTTCTGACACATGTCTGATTTTCCTCAGCCTGTTCATTCTGTCTGCTGTGAGAGCAGTGGTCTTGATTTCAGGAAATCTCCTCAGGAGGGAAAGGCTGACCCCTGCTTTGATTGCACTCCTTGCACAGAGAATGAGATGGCCAATAGGACAGGTAAGTTCACAGTGGATGGTGAAGTACTTGTTCTCTCCTAGTGCCCCACAAACCATGCAAAGCACTACAAAAGTTGTGTCTTGGGTTGCAGTCAAAATCCTCCTTCATTCACTTAGTAGTAATTTAATTGCAACAATGGATGATGCTGCTTCTTTAAAAAAATACTAAAACTAATCATGTGCTCTGAATTGTGTATAGGATTAACTTTTTCTAGTATATTGTATGCATATTTATTTAACTACTCAGTAATGTTAGCAAATTTTCTATCATATAAGGTGCAAAATCCTTTCAAGAATGTGGTCTACAATTTTTTCAAAATTGCTATTACATTATTAAAATAACACAAATCTTTATTTCCTAGTCCTCAGAACTGTTCTTAAAACAGAACAAGTGCTCTGGTTTGGTACAAGTGTTGTGAATGGCATGACTCTGTAACTTCAAAGAATGATTATATTCTCTGTTCCCTTGTCCTTTACAGGTGAGTAGGAGAAGCAAATATCACAATTACAAGGAAGGACCACAGTGCTTTTAGTTACATTACACAGAGACACAGAAAAATGCAAGATCCTCTAGTCATTTTAAATAAGGACATTGAGTTATACACAAGAATCTGAGAATTATAATGGAAGCACGAAGAGATGTATAAAGTCATTTTTAGGACACTAGGAATGTCAAGAAACAATATGAATGGTATTCATTGCATGTAACTGGTTTCAACTAGACTTCTGGAAACAAGTGTAGGAACATGATGAAGTTACCAAAAAAATAATGCTAAACATGTATGGTAATACTTGGTCAAATGAAGATTATGATAGTCATTATTGATGTATAAGAATTTTTTCTAGGGAAGGATTTCCCAATTTCCTTTTAAGTAGTGAAAAGGGAATAATGGTAACTTGTCTTCCTCACCAGATATGGAACAGTGTGTAAACTGTCCAGATCACCAGTATGCCAACACTGAGAGAAACAAGTGCCTCCTAAGACTTGTAAGTGTCCTGGCTTATGGGGAGCCCTTTGGGATGACCTAGGCCTGTGTGGCTCTTGGTTTATCGACACTCACAGCAATTGTTCTTGGGGTTTTGAAACATCACAGCACTCCCATTGTCAAGTCTAATAATCAGGCTCTCAGGTACATCCTGCTCATCTCCCTCATCTTCTGTTTTCTCTATTCCTGTTATTTATTGGCCATCCCAACACAGTCACCTGCATTCTAAAGCAAACCACATTTGGGGTTGCATTTACTGTAGCTGTTTCTGCTGTCTTGGCCAAAACTGTAACTGTGGTTCTAGCCTTCAAGGTCACTTCTCAATGGAGAAGGATGAGGTGGGTGCTGGTATCAGGGGCTCCTAATTTCATCATTCCCACCTGCACTCTAATCCAGGTGACTTTCTGTGGACTCTGGCTGGGAACCTCTCCTTCCTTCATTGACACAGACACATACTTTGAACATGGCCACCTCATCATCCTGTGTAACAAGGGCTCCCCCACTGCTTTCTACTATGTCTTGGGATATCTGGGCTCCCAGGCCCTGGCCAGCTTCACTATGGCTTTCATGGTTATGAACCTGCCTGACACCTTCAATGAAGCCAAGTTCCTGACCTTCAGCATACTGGTGTTCTGCAGTGTGTGGCTCACCTTCTTACCTGTCTACCACAGTGCCAAGGGCAAGGTCATGGTGGCTGTGGAGGTCTTCTCTATCTTGGCCTCCAGTATAGGGCTCCTGGCCTGCATTTTTGCGCCCAAGTGCTACATCATCTTGTTAAGGACAGACAGAAATTATCTGCATGGCTTCAGGTTTAAAAGACATTGAAGTCAAAATAAGCATTGTTAAGACTAAACTCATATATTTTATTACTATATACAATTTTTGAACTAAATCTATAGTAATTTTCCAGTCTTATGTTTGTTTATATTATGGAAGTGTTAGTTCAATGAATAAGGGTATGTTGCTTACATTTTTTCTTATGTGTTTTTCATTCCTTCTATTTAATATGTACTTAATCTTTACTCAAATTTTTCGTGTCTTTTGAGCAAAGTCCAAGGTGAACTGGTAAATACTCTTCTTCTGCTACATCTATCCCAAAAGGATGTTCAGGCACCCAGAAGTGGAGCAGCAGGATGTTAACAAGATAGCCTCAAGAAATCACAGAGTGGGACGAGGAAGCCCTTCAACTCAGAGGATAAAATGCTGGGTGATGATTCTTGAGAGTAGTTACACTGTGAGTAAAATGAGGGGAAAAGGCAAAAAGAACAGCAGAGAGAAAAGGACATGGGGGAGGGGAATGAAAAAGTGGAGAGTGTGGAGTAGGAGAGAGGGACAGACAGATGTCAGGGTCAGAGTGAAATGGGATTCAATGTCTTGTTACTCTGGGTATGCACAGAAGGAAGATTGCTGACAATAAATGTTTAGGAATTTTGTTTTTACTACCCAGATGTTATTTCTTTCATTTTCTTTTTTTGCATTGTTTTATTATTATTGTAAAGGTGATGTACAGAGGAATTACAATTACAAACGTCATAGAAGTATTACAGGTCTTCTTGGACAATGTCACCCCATGCATCTCTCTGTCCCAGTTTTTCCTTCCCATCCCCACCCACAATTTTTATCCTTCCTTTTCAACACAGTGTCCAGCGAGTACCAACGCTTCATTTTTTCACCCTCCATTTGGTCCCTCCATTTCTGTGCCCCTACTCACACACCTAAAGACAATAAATGAACGAACAAGACCAAAGGGAATGAAAACAAAACTAACAACCATGAAAAACAAACCGTTGTTTCCCTTTACTTGAATTCGTTACAGTAAATAGCATTTTATATGATAGGATGCACATAGCTATTGTGCCTTTGTCTTCCTCTCCTATGAATATCTTCCATTGGTCTCACTCTGTTGGAATGCCTAGAGACAAAGTGTATAAGGCTCATCCTTTAATGTTTTAGTGTCAATCTTGCAGCTTGAACTAAGCACCTGTTTACTGTCCCTGAGCTTTTTAAAAAAAATTTTCTCATGGCTAATACTCTACTACTTGATCCAGAAATCCGCTTCAGGCTTCTTGGTGATTGACTGGAAATAACAGTGCCACAGACTATTATGACCATTCTGGCTTTGAACCAAAATCCTCAGATCTCAGTCTCCTGAGAGAAGATAGGATTAGAGGCATGAGTCACTGGGTGCCTGGCTATTTCTGCCTGTTTTTATCCACACCCCAGAAGATTTTGTGCTTCCTCAAAGTGCTGCTAAATATGATAGATCAGCCATACCTTTTAATTTAGTTCCAGTAGAATATCACACTCTTTTTGCTAGGTGACAGAGAGCTGTCCAATGTCAGCATTTTCAATAGCACAGCTTTTATTTTGTTAAATTTTAAATCTCAGTGAGCTGCCAGTATTGTATGAGTATGAGTAAAGCTTTTCAAACTTTGTATAAATACAATATTTCTTTAATAAATGAATAGAATATTCTTGTTTTATTTTTATTTCCTAAGCAATTAATGACTCAGAGAGAGGGGAGTTTTCTATACATTTTATTCAACTTTTGGGGGGAATTTTGTTTTTAATTATTTCAACTTAAATTTCATTTATGTTGGTTAATTGGAGTAAATTAAGGAAATGCAGAGATTTTGATGAAATTGTTTTGTGAATATTGCTCTAGTGGAGACTTTACACAGCATCCCAAATCTCATGTACACATATTACCATGTCCCTGTGTAAAATGAAACATGTTATTTATTCAATGTAAAAGCACAAAATATAATTCCATGCTGTACTTGACAGTCTTGATGTCTCATGATTATTTTGCTACTAGGTCACCTCAAACATTTCATTTTATGGGTCTCTTGAATCACAAGATCTGATTTACACTTGCTTCTTATAAAGGAACTCTTTTGATTAACGATATATAGCCCCACATCACATGGTAACATCTACTCAGATGCTTTAAAGAAGTATTTTGAGGATAAATCACAAAGCATTATGGTGAACAATATATAGGGGGAAAAGCCAGACTATCCCTTTCAGCCCTTTATTTGGAAATAGCTGATTCTCTCATTAGAATAGAGGAGAGAATGCGGAGCCTCGGACCCAGGGAAGAACACAATCTGGAAGAGATCAAAAAGGAAAATGACAAGTTCAAACATTTCAAAGACGATCCAGTGAGGATGGAGAGCAGTGACTCTTCTTTAGCTTAGAAAAGGAAGTAACTGTACCTGGCTCCTCAGAACATGGCACAATTTCAAAGGTAGATAATTTGCTGTTTTCCTCCTCATTCTCCCTGTCTCTAGAAAAAAAAAGTCAAGGAAATAATTGTAATAAAATCACTCCAAATAACTGTTCAAATCGCTAGGCCAAAAGCTGAACTGAGTTAGAAATGTAGAGAGGTCCAAGGCACACTGGCCTCATAGAAAATTATCAGAGTACAGGTTTATTTCTATTTTGTTCTGTGTGTGTGTGTGTGTGTGTGTGTGTGTGTGTGTGTGTGTGTGTGTGTGTGTACTTCTCTATCAGTCTATCTACCTATATAGCTATAGTATATATAGTATATAGATGTACATATATATTTAGTATATACATATATGTATATATACATGTTTATATGTGTGCATATATATGCACATACACACAGATATACATATAGATAGATAGATAGATAGATAGATAGATAGATAGATAGATAGATAGATAGATAGATATGCACACATTTTAGGTCCATCCAGGAATATTGGCCCTTTTGTTTGTTTTCTCTCCATCCATAACCAGACATAGACCCCATCCGCTTTATTTCCTCTGCATTCAAGACTGTACCTGATCTTCCATCAGAACCTGTAGCCAAGGTAACAGGTCACCACCCATCTGCATGACAGTGGAAGTCCTCTAGGCTGTGAGATCACTTCCTCCTCCTCTGAGGTCACTCCCTCATTCACTTCAGTCATGCCTTCTTCTTTCCTTCCCTTATGGAATCTCTCTCCATGAGTAGTCAGACAGCTATGTGCTAGGCCCTACTCTAGAGTAGAGCTCAGAAGTTTGGCCCACCCAAATAAACTATTTTCTGCCTGAACCACATGGCTGTCTACTTTCACCAACCATAGATAAATATACATACACCTGTGCATGTGTGTATATATATACATACATATATTCTCTCTTTCTCTCTCTCTCTCTCTATGTGTGTGTGTTTTGGTTTTGTCACAACTGATCTCTCTCTATATAAATACATATGGAGAGAGAGCCCTAGGATAGTTTGAGTGTGTGCATGTGTGTGTGCATGTGTCTATGCTCAGTGCCTGGAGCAATAACATTACATGCTTATTTGATGTAATGTGTAAGGACAACCAGCTCCTTCCCAGATAATCCTGTGTGGCTAGAGTCCCTCCTTTCAGAATCGTTGCTCTGTCTATATCTAGGTTAAGGCTGTTCCTTCCAGAAGGAATCTGGTACTCTCTTCAGGAATAAGTCTTCTTTATCTCATGCACATAGCAATTGATCCTTTGTGGTCCTCTTATCTAAAATCCCGTATTGTTTATCATGTTGAAGTGAATTTTTTTTTTACTTTTACCATCGAGTGTGTTTAATTATAAATTTACAGGCATAGTGTAGTTACAACAAATGAGGAAAGCTATGAAACCTGGGATTTACTTGGGTCTGGCTTACTTTGCTTAATATATATTTTTTCAAAGTCCTCCCATTTCCTCCCAAATGGTACAATATATTTCTTTGTGATGGAAGTGTAGATTTCCATTGTGTACATAGGCCAAATTTTATTTGTCTATTCATCCACTGAAAGGCTTTTCTCAGAGTCCCGAAAGCAAAGGCTGGCTGCAGAGGCTCTTCTGGTTTATGAGTGAGCTATGTTCCCTCTGGCTGCAAAGATCACATGAGGACGCAGGTGGTCAAGGAATGTGCTCATTGAATGGCTCTACTCACAGAGTTTCTTTCTCTGTGATCATACTTGCACCCATCTTCTCCTAAATATTATGTCCAGGAAGGCATAAGCTGCAAGTGACTTTGGTGTTTTTTTTTTTTTACCTTGTTTTACTAGCCCCAAAATATTAAAGAGCTAAAGTTTAAGAAAAAGCACTACAGCACAAAGAACAACAACAACGAAAATTATTATACAGGCAGCAAATAAAAGCAAGAAATGGCAAAGGGGATTATATCAAACTAAAACCTTTGGCACATGAAGCAAAGAGCCAACAGACAATATATGGCCTACAGATTTTGCATATTAAACACATGGTAAGGGATTAATAACCAGAATATGCTGGAAGCACAGAAACCTAAACTCCTAAGGAATAAATTGGACAACTGACTAATTGGAAAATAAACTTAAAGACATTTCTCAAAACCAGAAGTAAACATGGCTCACAAAAGTATACAAAAATATACTAAACGTCTTTGGGATAAAGAAAATGCAAAGCCAAATGACACTTAATTTTATCTCACTCTAGTGACAACGACTAGCTTACTATCTAGTAACAAATTCTGCCAAGAATGAAGAGAAAGAGCATACTTACACACGAATCATGGGAATTTAATTTCATCAATTATGGAAATCTGTATGTATTTTCCATAAGAAACTATAAAAATATTTATGGTATTAATCACTGCCATTACCTTGTGAGGCTGAGGCCCATTGCATACATACATGTATATATCTCAATAAGACCTCTGTACATATGCTACGAAGAATTTTTAAATTCAGTGATATCATCCTGTATAATGCAATGAATATACAGGTATAATAGACCAGTATCAATCTCATTAGAAAGGTTTGGTTTTTACATCCTTCATTTTAAAATTTCTTGTACTGTTAAGTCCTTCATGTTTTTGTGATAGCCACAGCATAGTTATGGGCGAGTATAACATAATGTACATCGAACACTGCAGGTGTGCACAGAGTGTGTTCACTGCCCTGATGTATCTTCTCCAGGGTGATTAAAGTCTCTCCATGGAATTTGGATTTAATATATTTTGACAAGAGGAAAACATAGAATTAAGAAGAAATTCATCAATTACTCTATGTTCTCAAAGAAGTGTATCAGGAAAGTAACCTTTTCTATGTTAGAAAGTTTAGTAAAAATGACCTGTTGGAAGGTAAAAGTTCAGGATGGAAACAGTCAACTCAATTGTGGCATTGGCCTTGACTTTTTGAAGAGAAATGGCAGCATTGCTGCTTCCGTGGGCAATAGTAACAGGGTGCATTTGTGGAGGGCTGTGCACAGAGAATTCTTATTGATACCTGCTTGAATCAACTAGTAATTTCTGATGGCTTTAATGGACATTGGGTGTGTGAACTGACCCTGTGGATACAATGTACTAATAACTTTGGTTGATATCTCATTGGCGCAGATTGTATTCTGGCCATTTCCATGCACCATCTGATGCAATCCAGTTGCCTCATCCCAAATAGCTTTCGTGCAAAAACTTTCTGGGCACCGATGTAGAATCAAATATATCAAAAATAACTTCATCCCAAGCCTCACTATCTGTGACCTTAGAGGAAATCACTGTACCTGCAATGAAGAAGGAGAATGGCAAGCATGTTTTCCAAAAAAATTTTTTTTCTTGGATGCAAGGCCTCAGATATAGAGCCCCAGGAAAGTACTTTACACATTGTTCCTGGGGATTCACAAGACGCTACAATGAAAGATGGACAACAGTATATATTTCTCTCAATAAAAAGTACATGTACACCTATACAAATATACCAATATACATACCAGACACTGTGGACCTCACTTCCAGAGAGAATTTCAGGTTGGTAGATGCTTCAGGTATGTGCCCTTTCATTTTCATGGTCCTTCTTCTCCACCTTCTTCTCCTTTTCAGGTCCTTGGCCGGCACTAGCTGCTTTTCCAAGACAAAGCAGCGAGCAGTCATGGTTGGCGATATGATGATTGCTGGGTTTTTCTGTCTCTACACCTTGGGATCAGATCACAGTAACAGTGATGCTTCCAACTACAAAGAGAACATGCTGTAAGTAACACGGTGTATTTCCATTTCCTGTTTCGTTCTCAGGATGGGCAACAGCTGAGGGAACTCTAGATGCACACACCAATGCTGTCTGTCTTCTCTAACCTAACCTCCCTTCCCTAGTGCACCGGAAAGAGCTCAGTTTACTTATTTTATCCTGTAACTGTTGTTGAGTAATTTCCTGCGTGCTAGTCAGATAGGACTCTGGTTTCCTTTCACATAGCTGTTCCTTTCCATGTCTGGTAAGCTCTGTACTTTATGTCCACGTCCCTGAATCTTCACCATCCCAGCTCTCACCATGGATGAAGAAGTGATGTTATGACAAACAACCTGTGTTAATAGCAAGACTTCAGAACTAAAAGGCTTCAAACATATTTCCTACCCCACAGCCCACTGGGCTGAAAAACCACATGGAACAACAAAAGAGATAAAATAGGCAAAGCAAATTGAGGCAAAAGAAACAATTACAGATATTATCAAAATAACAAATTTCAAGCTCTATTATAAAGCCATAATAACAAGATAAAAAACACAACTGCCCAACAATAAATGAATTATACCTATGTTCAAGAGATTTTTATACAGCCAACAGAAAGGAGAAAATAATGGCATTCATAGGAAAACGGATGGAACTAGAGCAGTTCATGTTGAGTGAGATAATCCAAGATCAGAGAGAAAATTGGCACGTGTTGTACCTGAGACGCAGAGTTATATTTAAATTGCAGTGGGATATGACAAAGTATACAGGATTTTAGACACCCATATGCACAAAGACCAAAAGAGGATAGTCTTAGGAGATAACCACCAGGCTGTAACATTCAACAGCCTCTTCATATTTCTATAAAATAATATACAGAATAAAATGAAATCCAAAGTTAAGGAAACAAGGGAATTTTTTTAAATTTGTCTTTGTGTTTTCAGAAGACACTGTATCCTTCTCCTGATATATGGTGTGTACCGGTGCACTTCTGAGGAAAGCTGATAGGAAGGTACAGAATTTGTGTAAAACAGGTGGAAAAAAGTGCAGCACAGACCACCGGCTGCACTGGAAATTGATGAACGTAAACCAGGTAACGTGTGGGTGGCGATGGGAAGGGGGGGTAATGGGAGCACGTGAAGGAACAGATGATACTAAGTCAAAGGAAAGGGGATGTACTTATTATCTGACTCATGTAAAGGTAACCCCACTGAATATCACCTCTAAAACAGCAACAAAGTAATTTAAAAAGAAATAAATGCTTTACAAATAAACTAAGATGTTTTTTACATATTTACCCATACCCTTGTCTTCTCTGGAACAGGTTATGTCAATAGATTTAGATGTCCTTGGCCCCTCTGATGATATACTCATGCCAATTCTCTCAGGGGAAGAGGATAGGTAGAACCCTTGAATCCAATAAAGGAATATTGGCCCTCATAAGAGCAGTTTGATTCCATCTGAACCTGACAACTCCAGGACGAAATATAATGAAGATGTCTGCCTTGAGAGGAAAATCGTATGTTGATCTTCTGTCCTATGGACCAAAAAATGATGGACATAGAATCGGAAAGTCAAATTAGAGAGGAACACAACAGGCACGTTTATGTTGTTTCTGATGGTTCTCCTTTCTCCAGGTGTTGCAAATCAATCATAGTTGCATCTAGTTGTTAATATTTATTTGTTTATATTACATAAAAACAAAAAAATCTTTTACTTGTCAGTGGTTTCTATCTGTAATCCTAGGTACTCAGGAAGTTGACATCTGTATGTCAGTTCAAAGCATATTTAGGCAAAATTGGTTTGAACTCAAAGCATGAACACTGTTCCTGGGCATTTTTGCTCAAGTGTCTATCACTTGACACTACAGTGTTTTTGTGTGTTTTGATTTGTTTTTGTGCTAAACTGAAGGGCGCCATGGGTTTTCCTGCCTGGGGAAAAGTTCTAACTCCTGAAGACACTTTAAGACAATAAGTTATAGTCTTGGAGGTGGTGCAAAGATGAAAATAGAGGCACATGGTCAAAATATGAGATTCTTCTCTTTGTTCAACCAGAACCAAGATAAGGTCCTATGAGATCTTGATCAAACTATCAAGAAGTACCAAAAATGATTTTTATCTTTGACACTCTTTAAAACTGAGTTGCATTTGGCATTGGAGCGTGTACCTTTTTTCAATATGGTCATTCTCTTAACTTTTACTTTATGTGCAACTAGTGAGGCTTGAACTAAAGGCCAAGGTATAGTCCTTTATCTGTCTCCACTTAAGTCTGGCAGAACAGGTGGTGTTTGTATTTGTGTAGTTTTTAAAGAAATGCTATATCTGGATTTACAATAACCAAGTTGTGGAAACAGTCCAAATGCTCCACAACAAAATCTGCATCAAGGTACATATTCACAATGAAATTTTACATATTTATTAGAGAGAATAATAGATCCATTGCAAGAAAAGTGATGGACCTAAAATTTTTCATGTAGTGAGGCAAGCGAGGCTGAGGAAGAAATAGCGCACGTTTCTCTCAAAAGTGGAAGTCAGATCTAGAATGCAATGAAATATGTTAACAAATACAGGGTTTGATGTATTTACACACAAACTGACTAGAGGTTGTTATACTTGTGGGGTGAAACCAAAGGCATATCTCATCTGAAAATCTGAAGTTCAGTTAAACATAATGGATATGAAGAAATGGAAACATGTTGAGGGGCAAAGGAAGGCAGAGATATGTAGAGTACAACGGTGAGCAGTTCATTGTATTCAATGTAAACTATGTAACTTGTAGCTAGAGATGGGAGGGGAAAATGTGCATGAATAAAGGAAGGGTGACATTTTTCCAAGAAGCATTGTATTCCCAACACACTTCTGGAATTGTAAACTCTTTCTACAATTATTTAGCAGTTCGAGTTTTTATTTTCTTTTTTTGAAGTCTATTTTTATTTATTTTTTCCTTTATTGTCAAAGTAAAGTACAGAGGGGTTACAGTTTCATATGTATGGTGGTGAGTACATTTCTTGTTCTTTTTTTAAAATATATTTTTATTATCAAACTGAATTATAGAGAGGTTACAGTTTCATACATTAGGCATTGGATATATTTCTTGTACTGTTAACTCGTCCCTTATTCCCCCCCTCCCCCTCTTTCTTTTTCCTCTCACCCCCCCACGAGTTGTTCAGTTGTTCAGTTCATTTTCATCAAACAGTTTGTAAGTATTGCTTTTGTAGTTGTTTGTCTTTTTTTACCCTGTGTCTCTCAATTTTGGTATTCCCTTCCAATTTCCTGGTTCTAATACCAGTATACACGGTTTCCAATATACTCAGATAAGATACAGAGATGGTGTAGGCACAAGGACAGGAAGGTGATACAGGAATATCATCAATAATAGAGGCTACAGTTACATATGGCACGTTGAAAGTATTTACAACTGTGATATAACAATTGTTTCCATGACATGGACTTCATTTCACTTAGCATCATCTTATGTGTTCATAAGGGTATAGCTATTGGGCTCCTGTGATCCTCTGCTGTGACTTGCCTAAACCTGTGCTAATTATTCCCTATAAGGGAGACGATATAGTCCATGTTTCTTTGGGTCTGGCTCACTTCACTTAATATAAGTTTTTCCAAGTCCTTCCATTTCCTTACAAATGGGGCAATGTCATTCTTTCTGATAGAGGCATAAAATTCCATTGTGTATATGTACCACATTTTCCTGATCCACTCATCTACTGAGGGGCATCTGGGTTGGTTCCAGATTCTAGCTATGACAAATTGTGCTGCGATGAGATTTTGTGCTGGTGGCTTTAGTGTGATTATGTTTGTGGTCTTTTGGATAGATACCCAGAAGTGGGGCTGCTGGGTCATAGGGGAGCTCTATGTTTAGCCTTCTGAGGAATCTCCATACCACTTTCCAGAGTGGCTGAACGAGTTTACATTCCCACCAACAATGAAGTAGGGTTCCCTTTTGGCCACGTCCCCTCCAACAGTTGTTATTGTTAGTTTTCTTAATATAGGACATTCTTACTGGAGTGAGATGGAATCTCAATGTTGTTTTGATTTGCATTTCTTTTATGGCCGGTTCTTTTTTGCCGGTCCTGGGCCTTGGACTCAGGGCCTGAGCACTGTCCCTGGCTTCTTTTTGCTCAAGGCTAGCAAGGCTAGCACTCTGCCACTTGAGCCACAGCGCCACTTCTGGCCATTTTCTGTATACATGGTGCTGGGGAATTGAACCTAGGGCTTCATGTATGGGAGGCAAGCTCTCTTGCCACTAGGCCATACCCCCAGCCCAGTTAGAGTTTTTAAAAAGGGAAAAATCTAATGGGAAAAGCTTGAACATTTTAATAACAGGCACATGTAATGCGGAGAGCTTTATCTTCCATCACTCTACTTAATGGATTATTGTTGGAAAATGAGTGGTTCTTTTGAATGCTATGCTTTTCTTTGTCATAAGAATATGTAAACTCCTTTCAATATTTTTTGCCATTGTAATTGGTAGACACTAACTCAGAATTAAGATCAGGTGTTCAGTTCTATGTTCTTTCAAGGTTGCTTTCAGAGAAACTGCTTTGATAATGCAATTATTATCTCTCATTTAAAAATAAGTAATGATTTAGTGTTATTAGAGTATATGAGGCATATATGTCCAATGGAACACAAATATTACATTCAGTATACTCAGTAGTAAAATTTCACTTTTTGGTACCAGTAAAAGTGCTTGCAATTAAGATCTAAATTTTGCCCCTTAACATTTTTCGTTAATCCTTCTGGTGCTCTACCTCCTGAGCCACCACTCCACTTCTGTATTCTCGGTGGTCCAAGACTTTTGTGGACTTTCCTTACCCAATATTACTTGAACTTTTGTCTTTAGATCTCCCCTTCATGGGTAGCTAGGACTACAAATGAAAATTATGAGCACCTGGCTTGCAGACTTCATTCCTAAGAAGCTATAAGAGAGCCAATGATAGCAAATAGAATGATTTACAATAGGAATATAAATAAGTTGTCATTTCATGCAACATATTCATCATCATTTCCAAAATCACATTTTAATGATTATGGGTTTTGTCTCCAGATTAGTCAAATAATGTAAAGTAATTACATGCCCCTGGCCTTCATCCTTAAAATGTGATATGGTGGCGATTGGTCTAGATGAATTTTTACCTTGACAAATGTCTGATTCCATATAAACAGAGGATAAGTATCTGTTTTCAGGTCTATATTTCACTATTTTAGAAAAGTTGTGGGATCTGTTCTATCATTAGCCATTTCAGAAGACAGTTATGACTAAAATAAGTAAAGCACCCTACCATTATAACTCCAAATTCAGACTACCATTTCCTTTGATGCCATTGTTACAGTTCTTGTTCTTCTCCTTTATCTTCCTGATTGTTTGCTTCATTTTCTAATATTCCCAGAGGTTTTTCCATGTCTTTCATCTTGGCTAGAGGAGAAGGTTTCTTTCTGGCCACTTTCTATAAAGAGATTATAATGTTGGGTTATGACTATGGTATAGTTTCAGGTAGAATAATTTTATTAAAATAGCCTCATTGGTTACTTCAACTATCTTCAATCTACTGTGATTTCTTTATCATACTGTTATCAGAAAAAGAGTAATATGGACTGACATAGCAGATATTTATATAATTTGAGCTGAGAACACCATAGTGAAGGTATAGAGTGGTTGCTGAAAGTAGCTAAGGGAAGGTAGTAACCATTATGACATCAGCATTCACTGCTTCCTAAGACTGCCTCTTAGAACCCTCTGATGTAACGTCTCCATAGTTACAAAGTTCTTGTCTCAGAGCAGTTTTGATGTGAATCCTGCCCCTGCTTTGACATTTACAACCCTAAAGGTTGGACATCTGGAATGAGAGTTTCAGTCTTCTGATGATGAGTAGATCTCAAGTAAGAATTGGGTAAGTACGAAGTGTATACTGCTGGGCTCATCCTCAATACACCATGGACCAGATGAGAGCTGGACCAGTCTCCATTCCAACTCCATCTACGATGAGAATATGTGAGTATTCCTTCTGTCTTCCTGCCTGAAATTGTAGAAATGTATTTTATCTGGAGAAAACATGTCTATTTCAGCTTCCAGAGGTCTCTGAACCCCAGGATCAGAGTAAAGTTACAATGCCATAAATAGGTAAATGTGGAATGTAATTAAGAAAACAGTATTAGAGCTATAGATATCCCAAGGATTGGAATTACCAATA
The DNA here is from genome assembly GCF_023159225.1 of Perognathus longimembris pacificus. Classification (NCBI taxonomy): domain Eukaryota; kingdom Metazoa; phylum Chordata; class Mammalia; order Rodentia; family Heteromyidae; genus Perognathus; species Perognathus longimembris. Next base: position 44,493,066 of record NC_063178.1, read on the forward strand.
CAATGAAATACATATTTTAAATAAAGGAAACAATATGAAAATGTTTACAAAATGCAAGTTAATGAAAAGAATTTAAGCAGAGAAATGTAATTTCTAGAAAGAACTGTGTAAACTTTCTAGTATATGAAATTCAGGTAATATAAAGTGAGCCTAAATTTAAAAGCAGATAAAATAAATATATCAAGTATATCACTGAGAAAAAAATTAAAAGTACAAAGGTTGGACATTGTAATACATACCTTTATTCCCAGATACTCACTAACCTGAAGTAGGACCTGAAATCTGCCTCCACAAGAGAGCTGGATTTCATCTGAAAATAAAACTAAATGCAAAAGTGGTAAGCATATAGCTTGAGGGATTGAGCAATTTCTAGGGACCATGAGGCTTTAAGCTCACTTAGTGCCACCAAAAATCAGAAGAAAATAATAAATCAAATACCTATTATTTGGGGCTAGGAATATGGCCTAGTGGCAAGAGTGCTTGCCTTGTATACATGAGGCCCTGGGTTCAATTCCCCAGCACCACATATACAGAAAATGGCCAGAAGTGGCGCTGTGGCTCAAGTGGCAGAGTGCTAGCCTTGAGCAAAAAGAAGCCAGGGACAGTGCTCAGGCCCTGAATCCAAGGCCCAGGACTGGCCAAAATATATAATTTAAAACATGATCAAATATTTGTTCAATTTGTGTATTGGGGAAGACCAGATGGAGAAAATACAGTATTTGAAAAGATTGTATCTATAAACTGATGAGTATTCCAAAGCGTGGAAAAGATATAAACCACATATTCAAGAATCTCAGTGAGTGTAAATTGAATGAATACGATGAAATCATATCCTAAGAAAGTAGAACTGAGAGTAAAAATTTAAAACAAACTTCAAACTTATGAAATAAAGTACATAAAAATGCAAAACTCCAATTCTAGTATGGATGGAAGACTTCTATCTAATTGGGTTCATGATAATTTTATCCATCCATGATGGAAATCAGTCTGTAATTCCCTCATAAAACTATAAATATATTTATGATATGAATCAGTGTCACTACCTTGTGAGATTAAGTTCCACTGTATGCATATGCATAATGTGTCTAAATAAACCCTTTGGACAGCTATCATGTGCTTCTAAGAACTTAAAAAATAAGCAATAAAATCCTGTATAATATAATGAGTATGCAAGTATAATAGATGAGTGGCAACATCATTAGGAAGTTGTTTTTCCTTCTGCTATTTTACAGTACATATGCTGTTTAGTCCTTCATTTATACTGTGATGCATAATTTCAGATACCCAGTGCATGATGATCAGTATAGTGTAAGGCTCCAACACTGGAGCCTTGTACAGAATACATTCACTGCTGTGAATTAGCTCTCCTCTCCAGGGCCTTTGAAATCTGTGCATGGAATTTCGTTCTATATTTTGACAAGCAAAAAACATGGAGTTGATTTTGGTGTCCATTGAGCCTTGTGATAGATCTATGTTAGCATGTTGTGTTGAGTAAAAATGAACATTTTGAAGCTGAAAGTTAAGAATGCAAAGGTGCAAATCAACTTCTGCATTGACCTTGACTTATTATTATTATTTTGTTGGACAATACTGAAGGGATGCATTTGTAGAGGCCTCTGCACTTGAAACCTGCTTGGATCAACCAGTGATGTTCTGTAGCTGTTATGGGCATTGGGTGTGTGAAGAAATCTTCTGTGCATGATGTCATAATGACTGGCTGACATCTCACTAACATACATTGTTTACTGGGCATTACTCTATGGCCCTTGACATGGCATCCTCTGAAGCAATCCAATTTCATCATCCCAAATGGCTTTCAGGTAAATAGTTTCTTAACACAGATATTGGACCAAATATATCCAAGTAACTTCATCTCTGGGGCCTCACTACTCACTATCTGTCATCTTAGGGAGAATCATGGCACCTGAAATTATGAAGGAGAATCTGCAAACATTTTCCAATCCATGTTTTTCTCCTGGATTGAAAATTTCAGATGAAGAATCACAGGGAAGAGTGTTACACATTCTTCTTAAGTACTCACAAAAAGATTCAATGAAAGAAGATGGCCTATAGTGTACACTTCTGAATAAAAAGACACACATACAAAGAATATATACACCTAATCCTATGGGCATATCTTCCAGCCAGAATTTCAGCTTGGCAAATGTTTCAGGGATGTGCCCTTTAACTTTCACACTCCTTCTTCTCCAGTTTCCTCTCCCTGTCAGGTTTGGCTGGCACTAGCTGCATTTCCACAATGAAGCACTGAGTACACATGGATGGAGATGAGTTGATGGCTGGGTTTTTCTGTCTCTACACTTTGGGACCCGATCGAAGTAACAGTGATGCTTCTAGGCAACAAGAAAACAAGCCGTAAGTGACTCAGTATTTTATGTCCATGAACTGTTTTTGTTCTCAGGATGGACAATAGCAGAGGGAACTTGGTTGTGCACATCAATATTCTTTGTCTTCTGTACCCTGACTGCCCATCCCTATTGCACCTGAAACAGCTCCATTTCATGATTTTATTTTGCATCAACTGTTGAGTAATTTTCTCCCTGCTCATAAGAGAGGACTTTGGTTTCCTTCCATGTAGCTTCTTCTTTTCAGGGATGCAATTTGTTCACTTTATTCCATAATACCTGTATCTTCTTAATCCCAGCTGTCACTGCAGAGGATAAAGTGATTACAAACACTTGAGTCAGTAGCACGAGTTTTGTACTAAAAGGCTGCAGGAATATTTCTTTCCCCACAAGCTAGTGCTCTGAGAAGTTTTCTTTGGTAACACTTAAATTTGAGGACACTGATTAAACATTCTTATTGTAGGCTGGTGGCTCATGATCATAATCCTAACTGCTTGAGAATGAAATCTGAGGATAGAGATTTCATGTCAGCCCGGGCATGAACATCTGTAAGACTTTTATCTCCAATTATCCAGCCAAAAGCTGGAAGTCAGGCTGTGGCTCAAGTTGGCAGAGTGCTGAACTTAAGCAAAAATAGCTAAAGGACAGATCCATGCTCTGATCTCCTCTCTCTCTCTCTCTCTCTCTCTCTCTCTCTCTGCTAATATAGACACATTGAGTATTATAGTTTCAGGCAATGGATTTTTTTTTACCTACAGTTATGAAGAGAACTATGGTATAGTTAGTAAAATTTTGTGCATGCTACAGACTACAGATAGTAATATTTATCCCCAAAGTCTTTCTTGTAGATAAGTGGGCCACTGCAATTAGAAACCAGAAGGTGAGCCATTTGATGCAACTCTACATCCATTGATGTTAGGACAAGGTTTTTTAATTTTTATAAAGTACTTAGTGGAGTTTCTGCTTTTGTTTCACAGATTTGGAGCTGTCCTTGTAGTCATGGTCAAGGTAGCACTGGTGGAGTCACTTAGTTCATAGATAGGAGATGACTGTGATGTTTGTATGTTTGGTTCTCCACAGTTTGAGTGCAGAAAACTGGGACACAATTGCATTCTGAAGCCTTCCTAATATGGGAGTGTGGTTGTTACCCAGATTCCCACTCTCAGAACAACTGAGAAATAGCTAGCTTGTTAAGGCTTGTTTGTAGCTCCTAAATCCTAGAGAAAAGATGAATTCTCTAATCCATGTGTTTGGTTGGTTTCTCTGCCATATTCCAAAAATGGTGCACTTCTTACTGGGGAAAAAGGTTGCCAGCCAGATGCTGTTCTCTAAGAGGGAGATTTTCTTAGTAGGGTACTCATGATTCCCAGTGTTGCTTCAGAATTTCCCATCCTGTGCTGAATTTTCTCTGCATCTTGTGTTTGAGTCAGCCAGTTGATACAATGTAGCTATCGGGCATCCCAAATAACTAACAAATCTTCAATTTAAGAGCATCTTTGAGAAGCAAAGTGTCATTTGAGGAAATTTTTATAGTAAGGTCTCCTCACAGACCCATAACAGGTAACAGTTCTTCCTGCAGAATCAATCAGAACAAGAGTTTAAATATTGTGTAAGGAAATAATATCCTTATTTATGTAGCAAAATCAAAGACATACTTCAGAAGTTAAGGATAAAGAATAAAAGGAAAAAGACATATTCAGACAAGCATAGTAAAGAGAGAGGTCTCCACCGAGCTTATTCTACAAGGAACACTAAAGTAAGTCTTTTAGTCTAAAAGACTATTATAAGAAGGTATAATACTTACAAATAAGAGTAACTTAGCAAGCTGAGACTGTTGCAATATTGTAAAAGTGGTAGCAAAATCATATACATAATTTTTATAAATGGAAAATTATTAATATAAGGATGTCTAGTAATTTCTATTGAACAATGTAAAATTGGAAATACAATATTACAAATGATAGGAGGAATATAATGCCATTGCTGTTTCACTTGTGTTTCAATATTTTCGTTAAAGTTTAAATGAAAAGGTTTAATTGAAAATTAAATGAAAAGAGTTCATTATAACATTTCTGTACATTTACTTAGGAACTTATTTCATAGCCCTCTATTAATTATATGTGCATTCTCTTCTTTTCATCCTCATCATCATTCCAAAATAGCTCAATGTAACCTATTTTAAGCCTCTGAATTGCCACATAACCTGCCATAGGCAAATGAAATTTTAACCCACAAGTCAAAACACAAGTATAAATTCAGTAACCACTGAAGTCTCTAAGAAGAGAGAGAATGGGAGAAGCTTCAATAAAACTGGAGAACAAGTAACATAATGGCAGTAATTAGTAATTAATCTGTCAGCAATCACATAACGGAAATGCAGGAAATTCTATGAATAAGAGCTAGAATCGCTGAATTAATAAAACACTCAAGGCCCAATGATAGGTTGATTCTGATATGCTCAATTCACCACCAACAGCATTCATTGACTGTAAGAAAGGAGTAGAAGAGAAGAATTGACCCAGAAGATGGCAGAATGAGATCAAGGAACAACCTACACTCTCTCTGACCAAACAGAGATTTAGGGTTCTAGCAGGCAATTCATGTGTACAGAGTCCCACCAACTAAGCTATAATTAAACATAGATATAAACCTAGTAATAAGATTATAAACTGATTGCTGAGCACAGTGGAATTACAAAACCCAAATCTCTAAAACATCACTGCAATAAACCAGACAGATCCTGTGTGTCGCCTGCTACTACTGCAAGGTCCACTTTTCACATCAGCACTTGAAAAAGAGTCCAAATGATAAAGGCAAAGACACTTGCTCATGCAATAAGTATCAAATAGGCTGCTAGAATTTCTTGAAGTTCCTTATAGCCATTTTTCCTTTCTCTTTTCTTTTTTATAGCCATTTATTAATGAGACCCTCTTCTAGAGAACAAATAGCTCTCTGTAACTTATTTTAAGCCTCTGAATTGACTCTTTCTGTGACATGCTCCCTTGCTAAAGACATCCTGCAGCAGCACCTATGTCAAAGCACTGCTGACTTGCACTGTGGTCAGTACCAACATTCCTTTGTTGTCATCATCCCAGCATCTTCCACATCATCTCCTCTAAAGGCAGATCCAAAGCCTTCAACACCTGCAGCTCCCATGTAGTTGCTGTCTCCCTGTTCTTTGGAACAGGATAATTTGTGTATTCAATACAACTTCTCCTGGCTCAATAAATTAGAGAAAAAAGTCTCTTCTTGCTTTATACCACTGTAATTCCCATGATGAACCTTTTTAATCTTCATTTTTATGAACAAAGATGTCAATTCAGTGTTGAGGAAACTGATTTGGAAAGAATTTTTATCAGGAAATATCTCCCTGTGTATGTGGTTACAGAGATAGAGTTTATCTCTTGTTGTTATAGTTGAATTGGAAATACTATTGTTTCTTATTATGCTGATGATGACTTGAATATCCTATAAGATATTTTGTAAATTTAATCAGTACTATGCTTTATTTCACCCATCATATATATATATATGTGTGTGTGTGTGTCTGTGTGTGTGTGTGTGTGTGTCTGTGTGTATGTGTGCCTGTGTGATATATATTTCCATAATAAATGTAAGATTTTTTTCTTTTTATTTTGGATTTTATTATGAAGTAAAATGATCTTTGCTGTCTATTATCAAATACCTTCTGGATTAAATTGTTTCTTACATTAGGCTTGTTCTATTTTTTCTCATTTCTTATTTCCATTTGGAAAAGCATATGCAATTTATCTCTACTCTTGGCTTTTCACCATCCATTGAAAAAGAATTGATCACATTTAACTGCACACACACATATGTGTGAATGTAGCTTAGCTATATATTTCTCCACATTTTCACTAAACATTGGCAGTATATCACTTGAGCCACAGAGCTCCATTTCTCACATTTTGGTGCTTAATTAGACAAAGAGTGTGCAATGAATTTCCCTACTTGAGCTAGCTTTAAACTGTGATTCTGGGATCCCAGTTTCCTGAGTAGCTATGATTAAAATTGTAAGTCACCTACAATGAGTTAATTTTAGTTTTGTAATGAAATGTTCAAGATTAAGTTATAGTACTTTGTTGGAGAATTAAAGTCTCCAACCAGTGGAAAAATTTAGCCCCGGCACGGTTACTCCGATGCCTCATTAGCACACTAATAGGCCCTTGGGAAAACATTCCCAGTAAGGAGTTTCTGGTGTTTGTGGGCCAAAGGTAGCCACCAGTTGTTGTGAGAATCTCCTTTTTCCCCCTACTTAGCAAGTCTCCTAGAGGAGACTTGCCTGGAGACTTGCTTGGAGACTTGCTTGACCAGCTGCCTTTAATGTTAGATTATCACAATAAACAGAAAAGTCTCCTCATTGTTATTTTCACAAGTACTTGAGAAGTCAAGATTGAGATAGTAGCTAGTAGATAATTATAGTTCTACCTAGGTTGTATACAATTCCTTGCTTTGATATCAACAATCTTTGTAGTCACTACCTCCTGTAATTAGAAAGGCATTGTATCAAGTTCCTGCCCTCACAACAGGAAATTTCCTCCATTTCTGTATTTGAGACAAATGTCATGCTGTATTGATCTTTTACCCTGTAATTGTAAAATTGGTTTCTAACCCTATATAAACCCTGGCCCTCTTGGAATAAAGTGTGCATTGGTTCACTCGCCTTGCATCCCCCGTGTCCTGATTTCGACTGCAGTTACCCAGGTTCAACATCTGGCGTCCGGACCCAGGGACCTGACAATTGATCCACAGGAGATTGCGGAACTGCCGAGCTCTCGAGTGAGGTGAGAGATATTTTTAATTCACAGGAGACAAGGGATCTGTGTGTAATTCACAGGAGACAAGGGATCTGTGTGGTGAGCTCCTATTCTTAAAAAATTACGGGGTTATGGGACAAGCTAAACCAACTCCATTTTCTAATTTTATCCACCATGTATTAAAACGGGACGGAGCTATGGTCTCCTGTTCACAAAGAGATGAGTGTGTACAGGTAGTGGAGTATAATCTATGGTTCCTGGAGGAAGATACTTTAGATTTAGAAGTCTGGGAACGAGTAGAGAATAATATGAAAAATGAATATCGGTGTGGAGACAAGGTTCCAGTTACATTTTGGTCTGTTTGGGCATTAATACATACAGCCGTGAGCATGATGTCTCCTGATGCTATCATAACATCAGCTGCTGAGCCAGAGGCTGACGTGGAAAAAGCTATGAAGGCTTATAATTTGTCCGGGGAGGTAAAAACTCAAATTGGGCAGGAGCTAAAAGACATGGCAACACCTGAACTATCTCCTGTCAGTTTTGTTAAAGAAAAATTAACATCAAATAAGCTTTCAGCCTCTACCTATGCTCCTTCAGAGAAAGATGATAATTTAGGCAGCTCAGCAGTGCAGTCAAAGTGCTACAGATGCTCTTTCGATCTGCCAGGGGCAGTCAGGAAGGTGAAAGTAAAGAACAAATAATTGTGGCCGCGGAGCCCACTTTTACTTTAATTAATCTAAGTCCTATGGTTCTGCTTCTCTCTCTTGCTATCAAACTTTTCCTGTCATTCAACCCCCTCCAACCGGAGGTGTAGCACAGACCCCTCATTAACAAGATATTGACCAGGGTCACTTAACTTAGGACAGCTGTAATACGGGGCCGTCTCATGGCTCCCTTTCAGTGAAGGAGGCTTCCCCATCATCTTTTCTTTACAACCAGGCACTAGCAGGGGAGCTGACACTCCCTGTTTTCGTCCATCAGCCTGGAATTGGGGAAGGACTAGTGATTTTTCTTTTACTTCTCAAGAGAATTTTTACTGCAATTGCACTTTTAATTTGCGCCTGCGCTACATGTTTCATGTGTCTTTGTCCTTGTTTGATTAGTTGTGTTTCGTGTGGAGTGCTAAATTGGGAAAAAAGTCCTCTAGTGGGCGGCCTCGGCAGGTTGATTGCCAGGGGATGGAAATCTCCACTGGGGAGGATCCCCCTGAGAATTTTCAGGGCCCTATGGACTTTCCATCACTCTGGCTGGCAGCTTGTGGACGCTGGACATGCCATCCAAGGCGTAAAAGCCTCTGTTTCTATGTTCTGTTTTGTCTTGACTAGTTTTGTCTTTGAGATTGGTACCAGTTTTAAACATAAACTTTTGTTTCCCTTATTTCTGTTGTCCATTTACATGTCTATGGGCAAAACATTTACTAGGTACTGTGTCTCCTTCTGCAAGAAGGCAGAAAAAGTACAGGCTGCTAAGAGCTGAGTTCAAACAGCTGGCTAGGCTAATCTTAGCCTGAGAGTAAACACTAAGAGTCAAGTGCTAGGTGGACTCAGTAATACTCCAGGGGACCCCAACCCAGTTATCTTCAGTGTTTAGTATGCTAAGATACTTTGCTAAAACTAATAGGCCCTAGCGAATAAGACTAAACAATGCTAAAATCATTCATTAAAGGTTTTGTTTTAAGTTTTGGTCATTACAAGAGTAAGATTGGGAAATATACCTTTTGCCACTAAAAAATGTACGGCTGATAGTTGTTTGGACTGCTTTTAAGTTCTGTTTACATTAATACCTACATATGTGAATGTATGTATGTGTGTGTGCGCGCGCACAAATGTATGTGGGTGTGAATGTGTTCAAGATTAAAAATGTATGATGTAAAAATAGGTTAGTTTAACTTTAAACTTCAAAAGATCATCGAATTTGGGCATTACCAAAAGCTTTAAAGGATTATTTATTATGAAAGAAACTATAGTTAAAAATTCTTTAATTCATGGTTAAAAATAAATAAATAAATAAATAAATAAATAAGAACTTAGCATGGGCCCTTGAACCTATCCTCAGTAGTGAGGGGTAAACTGACAAAAGTGCAGTTTAGCCGATCCACGTGATGGGACAGCCGTAGGGTGGCGTCCATTCATAGTGGGAGAGGGCAAGCTGGCCCCAAGGCAGTTCATCAAGCTCTAAGGAGTAGGATGGAGATAGGCCCATTCTATAGGACAGGCCAATGGAGGCCTTTCTTTTATTTCTTTTGTTTTCAGGTATAAACATTGGAAACCTCAGGGTAAAATGTATGATTTGACTGATACTTCTAAAACTGCCCCTTAGGATGGATTAAAATTGGAATATCTTAAAGGAGAGTTAAAAGTTTATTTACCTGATATAACTCGATTTCTGTACAGGTTTGCAATTTGGATGTATCAAAAAGGCAAATATGCTAACTCTGAAATCTCATGGTTATAATTCTGGGGCACACTGCTAAGTGTACTCTTGTTACAATCATTTTGGGTATCACTTTAATGAATCAGGTACTAAATTTCTTAAGTGTAAACTGTACTGTAACAGTAAGATTAACTATCTTAAGTCACATATAATCAGGTAAATATTTTAAAGTATATAAACTAATGGGGGATAGAAGTACACAACTTTCATTAACTCTCTGTATATAGGAAAATGGCTCTTTTAAAGCAGACAACCAGGAGGCAATGTGCCCCCTGGGCTTCAGTTTTTCTATGCAAATACAGGCTGAGGTAAAGGTGTGAAAGCCTCTACTTTAAAAGGTTTTAGAATGCCTTTCTAGATAAGAAATTTGGAAGTGAAAAACAAGCAGCATGAAGCAATGGGTGATACCTAGGCTCCAGATTTCTTTTAATACAACCAGGCTTGGTAAAAGACTTGAGATCAAAAATGTATTCTGAGATATGAAATTTAAAATGTTTGTTTTAAGTTGGATATAAGAAAACGATGGCTATCAAGATAATTGTTTAATTACTACTCCAGTTTGTTTTACAGGTTTTCAATAAAATGATTTATTATTTGCTGCACCTGATAAAAGTATTGTATCAAAATTGTTACAAATTTTGCCTTTAAACTTTCAACAGCATAATTTAATAACAGCCCCTGATAAAATTCATTTAAACAGAAGAACCATTTAAGTCTGGGATATTTAGTTAGAAGACAAGTAATTACCCCCCAATTAATAAAAATTCGTACTGAAGAGTTTAAAACTCTTAATTTTCAAAAGTTACTAGGGACATCAATTGGCTTCACCCTTCCTTAGGAATTCCCAGAATTCCTAATCTATTTTCCATTCTTCAAGGAGATTCGGATTTATGTAGCCCTCAAAAAATAATTGACACGTCAGGAACTGCTCCTAATAAAATTTGGCAAATGGATGTAACGCACATCCCTGAATTTGGCCGCTTACAATATGTGCATGTATCCATTGATACATATTCTTCTTTTATTTGGGCAACACCTCTACCAGGGGAAAAAGGGACTCATGTCATTCAACATTTACTAGAAACATTCGCAGTCATGGGGATTCCTTCTCAAATAAAAACTGACAATGCACCAGATTATTCCAGTAAACAAGTACAAAAATTTTTAGAATTTCATAACATTTTTCATGTTACAGGAATTGAATACAATCCTCAAGGTCAAGGTATAGTAGAAAGAGCTCATTATACATTAAAAACACAAATTAAAAAACTAAAGAGGGGGAGTATGGATAGTACTGAGGGATATGCAACTTCTATGAAAAGTATTTATAAAACAGCCCGAGCCGTTATTGCAGAAGCACTATTTGTCCTTAACTTTTTAAATTTGCCTCAAGGAGATGTTTTAGCAAGAGCTCAGGGACACTTCCTAGCTCTGCCTATGCAAAACAAACCACAGCCGGTTTGGATTAGATTGGGGGTTGGGCTAGATTGGGTCCCGGGGAGTTAACCCAGGGGCGAGGGTATGCTTATGTTTCTACAGAAGACAGCCCATCTTTCTAGCACCTGCTCCAGTGGATCCAGCAACAAACACCCCTCTGTCCATCAAGGGGGTGAGACATTCTCATTCAAGTGATAAGGCCATTCAAATGGACAGGTGTGCACTGGTAACCTGTAGGGGCTACATCAGAGGTAATGTATTGGGCCTATATTTCTAACCCTCCTTTATTACGTCCATATTTATGGACAAAAGCCCCCGTCTCTGTTTTTACATCTATTCCTAATTTACTCTCTCCCTCTATGGGTCTGGCATTCCAGTCTTTCCTATGGAAGAGGAAAGATCATTTAACTTCTCTTATTCTCAGTTCTCTAAAGCTATCTGTCAAGGCCGTTCCCCATGTTACCCTTTTAGATATCAATATTGGATTCAGCATGGAGGTTCATATAACTCCAGTAGAACTCGGCTGATTAGACTGTCTTCCTGGTCTGTGGGATCTCATACCTATAAATTAGATAATTATCCTAGCCCTGCTGGCCTGCCTAAATGTGACAATTTTACTTATCTGAACCTGAACTTTACTGAAAGACATTGGGAAAGTTGTCGAGGAATTTTTCCAACTATTTGGAATACATCCCAGCATACTTGGTATGATTGGGGACCTTTTGGTGTGTGGTTGAAAAACTGCACTGAATATAACTCATCTTGTGAACCTACTTTATCTATGAACATGTCCAATGAACCTACTTTAACTATGAACATGTCCAATGCCATGTCTCCTAAACAGCTTTTAGGGTGGTTTGGAGCAGGCTTTGGTGACCCCCGGCCTGCTCTCGCCCATGGAGACAGGCTATTTCCTCCACAACGTCATCTCTGGAAATTAGCAGCTTCTCTGGCTCCTGTATTGCTGGCCAATGGAACTTACTCAGGATCTAAAGGATCCTCGGCCTCCTACAACTTCACAGTTGTAAAGACCTATAATATCTCTGCTTGTGTTCATTTTCCACAAGTACTGATGGTCGGCCCCATAAACATAACTAAGAATGCCATTACCAGCATAAATTGTAAATTGTATACTTGCTTGAATAACAATGTCACCTTTATTTTTAGTCAAGATAGGATCATGATTTTAACCCAGCGCAACTGCCTTTGGGTTCCTGTTCGCATGCATCCTCCCTGGGCTGGAGGACCTGTACAAGGATTGGTAATGCAGTTTTCCAAGCGGCTTCTGAGGAGGAGTCGTCGTGCCATTGGACTGATTATTGCAGGACTTGTTGGACTGATTGCCATTGCTACAACTGCAGCAGTATCCGGAGCTGCATTGCGACAATCTGTACAAACTCATGACTTTATGGTGCAGTGGCACCAGGACTCCCACAATCTGTGACAACATCAGCTGGAAATAAATGCCCACCTTCAAGATGAGATAGAAGCTGTTAAAGGAGTGTTTTGGCTTGGACAGAAATATCTGGCTTTACAGCAACAATTGTTTTTGACTTGCGATTGGAATTCTAGTCATGTCTGTGTAACACCTTATAAATATAATGCCTCTGAATGTGAATGGAATGATATACAAATGCTTATAGATGGAGCCCTACTAAATGGTACGTTAAGTGAACAAAGTTTGTACAGGGAGGTTTTTGAAGCTTTTCAAAAGGAATTGCCAGATGCCTCTTCTATTGATGATATAGCCCAAGGACTAGCTCAGACCTTAGAAGGATTAGACCCTAGGGGGTGGTGGCAAAGTATTACCCATAGTGTTGGAAGTGCCTCTATTGCCTTGATACTTATGTTATGTGTCCTTTTCTTAGGATATTGTTCCATCATAGCTATAATGAAGCGTTTCACTAGGAATAATTCCTCTGATGTTTTACTAACTGCCCTTAAACTTTCTAGAGAAGCGGCTGTGGAAAATTAATAAAAAAGGGGGAATTGTTGGAGAATTAAAGTCTCCAACCAGTGGAAAAATTTAGCCCCGGCACGGTTACTCCGATGCCTCATTAGCACACTAATAGGCCCTTGGGAAAACATTCCCAGTAAGGAGTTTCTGGTGTTTGTGGGCCAAAGGTAGCCACCAGTTGTTGTGAGAATCTCCTTTTTCCCCCTACTTAGCAAGTCTCCTAGAGGAGACTTGCCTGGAGACTTGCTTGGAGACTTGCTTGACCAGCTGCCTTTAATGTTAGATTATCACAATAAACAGAAAAGTCTCCTCATTGTTATTTTCACAAGTACTTGAGAAGTCAAGATTGAGATAGTAGCTAGTAGATAATTATAGTTCTACCTAGGTTGTATACAATTCCTTGCTTTGATATCAACAATCTTTGTAGTCACTACCTCCTGTAATTAGAAAGGCATTGTATCAAGTTCCTGCCCTCACAACAGGAAATTTCCTCCATTTCTGTATTTGAGACAAATGTCATGCTGTATTGATCTTTTACCCTGTAATTGTAAAATTGGTTTCTAACCCTATATAAACCCTGGCCCTCTTGGAATAAAGTGTGCATTGGTTCACTCGCCTTGCATCCCCCGTGTCCTGATTTCGACTGCAGTTACCCAGGTTCAACAGTACTTTTATTTAATTATTGTCTTCTGAAATACTTTATTATATCTCACTAAATATGAAACATGCAAAAATATTCTGTTGTTAACTATTAATTGTATTTTGTCTAGATAATATGCAAACATCGCTTTGGTTGGCTTTTTAACCTCTCTGTACATTACTTTGATGATAAATAAATCAATTTAAATTAAAAGAAAAGATAAAACAATATTCCTTCTGTTGTAAAAGTGACGGCCTGTTGATTCCAAACAGTTGAGCTATGATTCATTCAAGTAGTATGGAGTTTTAGTTTGTTTGTTTTTGTTTTTGCCAGTCCTGAGGCTTGGACTCAGGACCTGAGCACTATCCCTGGCTTCCTTTTGCTCAAGGCTAGCACTCGACCACTTGAGGCACAGTGCCACCTCTGGCTGTTTTCTATATATGTGGTACTGATGAATCAAACCAAGGGCTTCATGTATATGAGTCAAGTACTTTGCCACTAGGCCATATTCCCAGCCAGTACGGAGATTCTAAAACAAAAACATTGAAGTGTTTTCAAATGTTTCTAAATCATAGAGTATGATTAGAAGACAAAAGGAGTCTAGCAATATATTAAATATATATGAGTCTATGTTTAAATATATTAAATAATATGTTATAAAATAAAATACTAAACCAGAACAGTAAGATATACAAAGCCAATGAGGTCTCTAATGCTCCATGAAATTATAGAATTTAAGAGCAGTATTTCAATCTCAATTTCTATTTATTTTATGGAGGTATGTAATATACTTTACTGCCATAAAACTGTTTATAAAATCAATATTACGTAATGGCCATGCACAAGTAATTTGGGGAGAATAGATAGAACCAAAGGGGGAGACTCATTTTTGGAGAACTAGTATGAGAAACAAAACCCATTTTGGGGAATAAAATAATGAGTGGCCATTGCAATTAAAGTAGGAGTTTAGAAAGAAAAGGGGGAAATTTTCAAGCACAAAACTATGTTTATTTGTGACTAGAAAGACTCTAAAACCATTATTGGGATCACAGGGTCTCATGGACTATCCCAGCATGGGATAAGGCTTAATTTGTGTTGCATTAAATAACTATTCTGAGGGCATGATAGCCTGGGAATAATTAAAGCAAGGCTATTTTCTGAGGTCTTCTAGGTTATTTCTTTTATGGAGCTTTAGATGGTAGATCCTGTTATCTCAGATGAAAGATTAATGAGAATTTGAAAGAAACACTCAGTGTGTGATCCTAGATTGTAGCAATACGTTTTTTAGAAGACTATAGGATATTACCTATCCTTTGAGCGGACAAACAAAGGATTACAACACTGTGTCTTTCAGAGAAAATGAGTTTGCACAAATTGCCTAAAATGTGCTTCCTATTCCTTTCAGGTGACCCTTTTTTGGTCAGAATACTATATTTGTTTAATTCATTGTTCATGAGATATTCTCATACACTGCCAGTCAAATGGCTAGGTGTTTGCTACTATCAGAGAAGCTGGGAGACTCTGTGGTTTATGTAACAATCCTTAATCATTAAAAACGTATGGAAACAGCCTGTTACTATTTCACTGGCTCTAATAATAGTTTCTAATGCATTTATCTCTGATATAGAATAAAAGATAATCCAATAAAGAGTTTTTAAGAACGTGATTTCTATGAATATTGTTTATGCTTCATGAGAAAACAATTTAAATATTTTACTGTGGTTGTATTTAGTACCTTACCCAATGCAACTTTATGTGATTCCCACCCTGGAAAAATACTATTTATACAAAATTTTGAGTCTCAAAATTTGCTTTCAGTTTTTCTTTATGTATTTGTACTTATTAACATTACAAAAGAAGCAAGATAACCAAAGAAAATAATATTACGTGAAGTAAGCCAGACCAAAAGAAACACAGGCTTGATGGTTCCCCTCATTTGTAACCATTAGTATATGTCCAGGATAGTCCTAACAGAGGATCACAATAAATCAATAGCTACGTACATAGGACCATATAAAATGATGATAATCAAAATGAACTCCAAGATATGGAAACAAAAGCACTTTTTTTTTAATGTGCAGCATGTCATTCTCTTTCTTCTTCCTTTTCCCCCTTTGATTTATCCCCTGTAGTCACTGTTTTTGAATCTGTTGCCCTGTGTCTTATCGAGCTACATTTATCTGATTTAAGGAAGGGAAATAATAAAATAGTGAAAAAAAGGACAGAGGTTGAACTAATGCAACAGCGATATGCACAAAATCCTATGTTTGAAATGAATTTTAAAATTTGGGGATCAGGGAGTCAGAGAGGAGAGAAAGTGGGAGAAAAATGAGGGAAGACAAAACAGTGTTCAATGAGAAATGTACTCATGGCGGCTGGGAATGTGGCTTAGTGGTAGAGTGCTTGCCTAGCATCTATGAAGTCCTGGGCTCCATTCCTCAGTACCACATACACAGAAAAAGCCAGAATCCGTGCTGTGGCTCAAGTGGTAGAGTGCTAGCCTGGAGCTAAAGAACGACTGGAAGGAGATATGTTTACATTGAAAATATGCTAACTGAAGCAAAGAATAGCTCAATGCTATTCTTTTCAAAGCACAGAGCCATGGGACTTCTGGTCAACTGATTGTCTTGCAGAGGGATTTTCCTAGGGCAGCTTTAACATCTGTGTTCCTCAAGCTGTAGATTAAAGGGTTCATCTTAGGAACCACAATGGTGTAAATCACAGAGATTCTCCCCTCATACAGAGACCCAGGAGTGGAAGGTTTGAGATACATAAATGCACAGAATCTGAAATACAGAGATACAGCAGTTATGTGGGAGCTGCAGGTAGTAAAGGCTTTGGATCTACCCTCAGTAAATTTTATCTTGAGGATACTGAAAATAATGAACACATAAGAGATAATGATAATAGTACTAAACAAAATGATGTCTTTGGCCCCTCCAATGAGAACCTCTATTTTTCTGGCATAGGTGCTGGTGCAGGAGAGCTTGAGCATTGCCATAACATCACAGAAAAAGTGGTTGATGGCATAGCATCACAGAAGGTCAGACTTAAGACAAATCCTGTTTCAAGCAGGGAATCAGTGAAACCCACGAAGTAAGAAGAAAATACAAGATAGGTACACACTTTAGGGGACATGGCAGTGTTGTAGAGAAATGAATGGCAGATGGCCACACAGCAGTCATACGCCATTGCTGTCAGCATGTAGCATTCAGTAAGGACAAAGAAACCAAAAAAGTAGAGCTGGGCTATACATCCTGCATAAGAGATGGCATTCTTTTTCAGAACAAAGTTCATCAACATTTTAGGGATAATCGAAGTAGAATAGCAAAGGTCTACAAGATACAAATTAAAGAGTAAAAAGTACATGGGTGTGTGAAGGTGTGAATTCAATGTAATTAAAATGATCAAAAGCATATTTCCCAAGGCAGTGACTAAATATATTACTAGGAACAGAATGAACAGGGGTATCTGCAAATCAGACCGGTCTATTAAACCCACCAGAATAAATTCAGTCACAAGGGATTAATTTACAAGGCCCATTCTCCTAGATCATTCTTCTGTAAGAGAATCTGTGGACACATAAACAAGTGAAATCAGAAGACATTTAGATGTTTTTAGAAAATAGCCACCCACAAATACTAGGTCCATCCTGTGAATATCTGGAACTCACTCACCCAGTGCATAAATCTTATCTTTAATCCTGTTTTCTAGAGTAACATCAAGCAACATAGTGTTTTCCTTATTATACTCTTAAACATAATATAGTTTATACTATCACCCACAGTCTACACAGCGAATCTCGGTGTTTTCATATGAT
Organism: Perognathus longimembris pacificus; assembly: GCF_023159225.1. Classification (NCBI taxonomy): domain Eukaryota; kingdom Metazoa; phylum Chordata; class Mammalia; order Rodentia; family Heteromyidae; genus Perognathus; species Perognathus longimembris. Next base: position 44,510,497 of record NC_063178.1, read on the forward strand.
AGATGAGAGAATGGAGCTGGGGAGAGCTGACATTTTCTTTTATCATCTCCTCATTGCTTCAACCCTCTCTTCAGTAGTCAAAGTAGAGACAGAAATCACAGCAACCATTTGCTAAACACTGAGACTGACCATAATCTAGTGGTGGTGTATGTGTAAAAGTTGCTTCTATGTGATTCTTAGAAGGCTAATTATGTCACAGTAAAATATGAAACTGTAGAAAAATGCAAATTGTGTCTGCAGAGATAGGTCTGTTGTTTAAAACCCTGCATTCCTTCCATTTTCTGACTGTGAATTATCTCAATTTTTTTTCTCAGAAGACTCTTCTGCCTGGTTTACTTGAACATTACCATTGCATCAATTGTATTTCTAGTTCTCTGAATTTTTGCAAAAGTATTTTAAAAATAGGACGTGAAACAAAAACCAAAAAGCATGACAATGATAAAAGAAACAATCAAACAAACACTTCGTGATTTCTCCTAGATGTGTTAGCTTCAAGAATATCATTCACCAAAGCAAAGCATAGATTATTACCATAAACAGTGAGAGAGAAAAATATGGTGATTTAATTTTTGCCAAGGCATAAGAGGGTTCAATTTTACACAGAGTTATTTAACGCAACTAATAAACACCTCTTAACCATAATGACCAATGCCACATTTTGTAATTGGAAATTGCGGAGGAACCATTTTAAGTTTATCTTCTCACTATATGTGTGCTCACATATTAAAAACACAGGAGTAGGCCTACAAGTGATGGACATATTCATTAGATATTGTATTAGATCATTTTGAACTATTATTTTGGGAAAAATGACAAGTTGTATGACATGTATATTATCTCTAATGTTAATTATAACTCAAGTTGGTAAATAGATTACTTCCTAACAAAGAAAATTTTAAAAATTACCCTCTTTGGAAGAGAAAACATTTTTCCTGCTTATAATGATGATTTATCACTGTGGTCTTGGCTTCTAGGGCAGAACCTGAATCTCAGGTTTTCTTCTTCAGATTCAAAGATGAGACTGCCTGAACATAAGTATTCATCTATCTGAGCTACTGGTCAGAATTTTTCATGAAAATGTGCAAGTTTCTAAACAGATGTGGGCAACAAACAGTTTGAGATAAAAATATTTGCAAACTATGGGCCACTAGAATGTTCACATGAGTTTAAAGACTTAGTGAAATTTAGAAGATAACTCAATCCCATCTCAGTGAAAAAACGAGATTTACTAAGACCATAAAGCTATTGCATTTACTGGGTAATATATAATGTGTCTTTTGTGCACTAGGGAATCATTATTATGCTGAAGTATTACATTCTCTTTAGGGATTGTACATCCTTTGTACTGGATCAGTTATTGCATCTCCTTATCATTTTGGTCTCTTAAGGGACATTTTTTAGCTCTTTTACTCTTTGTTTTCCTATCATTAATAGCAATGGTAACAACCAGATTCCTTGACTTATATTTTAAACATTTTCAACTTCACATAAACTTACTTCACATATATTTTAACCTGAGACATGTCTGAAATCAATGTTATTGGTTTGCATCACTTCTAAAGCTATATATAACACTAAATGCATCCTGAATATTTTATCCGAACTGTAAATGTTATAAAAGTAAAGGTAGAAAATTTGCACGTCTTATTAAGAAAGAATGAGGGTTATGGACTTAGGGGATCTATTCTGTGTTTGAATATTTTCCTGCATTTCCTGACTCCAGTGCTTTGGATATACAATGTAGAATCTCTGTGTCTCCTTATTTTTGTAAATAGGGGTGGTCAAAATAATATTTCATTCTTCAGCTCAAATGTTGTTAAATAAAAAATTAAGAATGATGCTTCAAATAGTGTCCAATATATGGGAAATAGGCTAATGTGAGTGAGGTACTCAAAATGGAATAGAATATGGAGGTGTTAGAACCATTAATACACTTTTTTAGTCTAAAACAAGAAGGTAAAATACAATAAGAATGTTTTAGTTAGTGCTCCAAGACACAAAATAAACAAACCTAGTAGGGTGTAAAATAAGTGTACTGAGGGGCTGGGCACATGGCCTAGTGATAAAGTGCTTGCCTCATGTACATGAAGCCCTGGATTCAATTCCTCAGCACGACATATATAGAAAAAGCCAGAAGTGGTGCTGTGGCTTTAGTGGTAGAGTGATAGTCTTGAGCAAAAAGAAGCCAAGAACAGTGCTCAGGACCTGAGTTCAAGCCCCAGGACTGGCAAAAAAAAAAAAAAAAACTGTACTGAGAGAAAAATTATTTAATGCAACACCTAAACCTTCTCTAGATGGGTTTCAGATATTTTCCTACCAATATCCTTGAATATTTGGACTTCTAAAGGTGTAAAGAAGCTAGTATATCTCAAGGTCTTAGGGGTATATCTCACAATTCGAGGAATTCCTGCTAAGCATAATAATCAAGACAATGGAAACTAAATAATGCTGCTCTATCTCTATGCTAGCAATAAGAAATGAGTAGCATACTGGGTGCCATGGTCAGTGCGAATGAAAACCCAGGTGCTGTATTCCAAAAGATAAAAAGATGTAATTGTGAAAAATGCTTAATCTTAGTATTTATAATAGAACATTTGTTATCAATAGTCAAAAATACTTCAATAGTTGACTGAAATTTGCCAGCAGGATACATTTTAAAAATAATCTTATACATACACACATATCAAAAAAACACATAGAAGATATGTTTGTAGAGTTGATTGAAATGTTAATTAGCTTAATTTTTGGTTCATTTCAGAATGTATGATCCACATTACTAACACAAACACTATGATTTATCCTCACATATATGATTTTTCTGTCAAAGCTATATTAAATGTGCTGCTATGTTAAAAGTAAGACATTACTCTTGGCTTTGAAATCGACTCTCCTTTAAAGAAAATAAAAATCTAGGTGCTTGTTTGTCATGGAGATTTATTCCTGTGTCTGAAAAATAAACTAGTGCTAGAATCAAGACTTCAATCCCTCTGGTTTCAAAAAGGAGCAGCCTAACCCTAATGTTGCACACTCCCTGGAAGTTATTTTTAAGCTATTGACTGTGGTTTTCAGTTATAACTCCTTATTCTGTAAAGTAGCAATGAAAGATAAACAAATTTCATTTTTGTCACAATTGCCACCTGATGAGACACTTCAACATCTTATGCCTTTAATTATACACAACTACTTGCTGCAAGGAGGGTACAAGCAGGTTTAGTTTCAACCACAGTATGTGTGTGTTTGTGTGTGTCTGTATCTGTGTGTCTGTGTGTCTGTGTGTGTTGGGGGGGGACTTCTTTTTTTTTTGGCCAGTCCTGGGCCTTGGACTCAGGGCCTGAGCACTGTCCCTGGCTTCTTCCCGCTCAAGGCTAGCACTCTGCCACTTGAGCCACAGCGCCGCTTCTGGCCGTTTTCTGTATATGTGGTGCTGGGGAATCGAACCTAGGGCCTCGGGTATCCGAGGCAGGCACTCTTGCCACTAGGCTATATCCCCAGCCCCGGGGCGGGGGGGGGGGGGAACTTCTTGACACTCGGTTTCTCAAAGATTGAAGCTATTGTGATCTTTTGCTAGGACTAGACTAATTTTTACCAATGAGGGAAACCATGCAGTCTGTGTTTCTTTGGATCTGGCCTCAGTTCACTTACTATCTTTTCCAAGTCTTTCTATTTCCTCAGGAATGGGGAATTGGGGAGGAAGGAAGGTAGGAGAAAAATGAGTGAGGAGGTAACCAGTTTGACAAGAAATGTACTCACTACCTTACATATGTAACTATAACCCCTCTGTACATTATCTTGAGAATATTTTTTTTTTTGGCCAGTCCTGGGGCTTGGACTCTGGGCCTGAGCACTGTCCCTGGCTTCTTTTTGCTCAAGGCTAGCACTCTGCCACTTGAGCCACAGCGCCACTTTTGGCCATTTTCTGTATATGTGGTGCTGGGGAATCGAACCAAGGCCTCATGTATATGAGGCAGGCACTCTTGCCACTACGCCATATCCCCAGCCCCAATATTTTTTTTAAAAAACTGCAAAAAATAGAATACTTGGACAAATATACCAAAATTTCCTGCTTTTTATCTATTAGCAGAGAATGACATTGTTCAGGATCAATATTTTCTCCTGCTCAGAGTATTCCTCAAGGTAGCTTTAATACTAGTCATCCTCAAGTTTAGATTAAAGGGTTCGTCCAAGGGAAATGACTGATATAAAAAGACATCATTCATTGATATAGCAGAAGTGGTTTTGAGGCTTTGGGACCTGCCCTCAGAGGAGCTGATATGGAAGATGTGGAAGAGGATGAAACCTTAGTAAATAAGGATTGTGACACTGGGTACAAGGATGCTGATGCCAATCATAATGAAAACCTCCAGTTCATTGACACATAGACCACAAGAGAGAGCTCCAATGAAGGGAGGGTGTCACACAAGTAGTGTTTGATGGTGTTTGCCTCACAGAAGGTCACACTCAGTAGGGGCCATAGCACTAGAAAATTCCATGAAGAAGGAACCAAGTCTAAAAAAGCAACACAGTTTGGGGGACATGGCACTGTTATAGAGAAATCGATTACAGATGTCCATATAGTAATCAGAGGCCATTGCTGTCAGCATATAATGCTCACATATAATAATGTACACTCTGTAGGAGATAGTATGCTAGCCTGAGTAGATATTTTGTTCCCTGCTAGGCCTTCAACATAAGCTCATGAAGGTAAGTTTGGTCTTCAAAGACCCAATCTCTGAGAAAAGAAAGAAATTTAGTGTTCATGTCAGAACTGCTGTGATCTCCTTCTAAGTAAAAAGTAGATCACTGATTTCACTTTCCATGTGGGGTTGAAAAATTAGATTGTAATGTGCATGGGAAGCAGTGTGCTACCTCTTACATATTCCACTGAGACCACTAACTGCAACCAGAATGACAATGGAATTTATTTCTAATGACACAGGAGAGAAGTATGGGAATACACTATAGGAAACACACTGTATTCACTTAGTCTTTCATAAATTATAAGTACACTAATCTGAGTGCTTCAGACTTTTTTTTCTAGTTAGAGTATAAAGGAAAAGAAATGCTTGCCTTGATGAAAACATTAAGGAGACTAGTCACTATTTTGGTCCACTAAACTGTGCCCCTGACGTTTTTTCCATAAAAATAGATTCAGTTTTTTTTTCCAAGCAAGAACCCACTAACAAGGATGAAAAAATTTGCTCTGTCATAATTAGAGACAAACTTTTACTAAAATGTTATCTGTATGATTAGCAGAAATTGTAATGACTTATTTTCTTTTCATTTTTATCAGTCACAGCACAGACATCTAACATTTATGCCCAGGAGACTATAAATACCTATTGGGAAGTTCACAGCTATTATCATAAAGTAGGAGGTAAACACAGACACTAAGAGGAGCTCTTTGGGGGACTTTCTAATTAAGACTAAAAGAACTAGAAGTCTTAAACAAATTCCAATGATGGATGATTTTGTAACTTTGGCAGCAAGTCTGGAAATTTTATTATTCTCCTTTTGGCCGATCTATTATTCCAAGTTGGATTTCTATTTCCTGGTTATTCTCAGGCACCGTAATTGTTAATGTTATATGATGACATTTTTGCAAATCAACGGGGAAGATTCTGTAACTGGATGTGGTCAGCATGAACAATTCCAAAGCCAGTTCATCCTACTGAACAAAGGCAGGTGAGATTCGTAAGAGAGATGAGTACTGATTTACTTGAGTTGTAGCCAGGTGAGTTAATATCATCTCCATTACTTTTGGTCACTGTGGACAATGAAATGAATGAAAAATGAGAATTAGTCCCTGGAATAATAATAATCAATAGTATGTAGCTCTGCTGCCTCACTGCATCTCCTCTTAAACTCAGTGCATGCCCTCATCTTTTGTTGGGTAGCAAGACCAAGAAGAATAGCTCCAAGTGACATGAAGGAAACGGGAGTGTCAGTGGAGGGAAAATTTGTTCTTTTCTTTATATGATTTATGTAGAGAGAATTTGCATGTCATAAAAGTACAGAAACATCAGCACAAATATCACCTGTACTGATGTCATGTGTTCATTTCACATCTCCATGTAAGATCTTTGAAAGAACATTCACCAACCTTGCTTCGTTTTCCATCTAGCAAGAAAAACACATAGAAAAGTGAGTAAAAACATTGATTTTATGATTAATTATAAATATTAAGCTACTACATCTCTCCCCCATACCTGTTATCATTTGGACAGACATCACTGATTTAAGGAAATCCTTTCTAGGAAGAATGTCTGTATGATTTTCTGTTCTACAGCAATTTCCTGTATTATTTTGATGATCAGAAGGGAATAGAGTAGTGAAAACATGAATAAGGATCAGAATTGAAGATTTTTGAGAGACACATCTCCACAGACTCAGTACAACTGTAGGGAGAGTTTTACTTTAGCCACACCACTTCCTAAATCTCTAGAGGACAAGAGAAAAGGTTTTTCACAGTCAGCTCATGTAAAAATACAAAACTATAGAGTCATTAGAATGTTGATAAGTAGGATAAGACTCGCCATTCAGACATCATAAACAAAAAGGAAATACTTGAATTGTACCACTTGTCCATAATTGAGAGATTGAAGGTGGGGATTTGGGAAACCTCTTAATGCATTACTCTGTCATTTCAGATTTACAATGATGAGAATACTGGGTGGAAATGACTCCTTGACTGAGTTTATTCTTGCTGGATTAATAGATCAGCCAGAACTCCAACTACCCCTCTTTTACGTATTTCTAATAATCTATATTATCACCATAGTGGGTAATCTAGGCTTGATCACTCTTACTATTCTAAATGCTTACCTCTACACTCCCATGTACTATTTCCTCTTCAACCTCTCCCTTACGGATCTCTGTTACTCTTCAGTTTTCACTCTCAAAATGTTAATGAATTTCATCTTAAAGAAGAATGTCATTTCCTACATTGGGTGCAAATTTCAGCTCTTTTTCTTTCTCTTTTTTGTAACATCTAAATGCTACATGTTGACCTCGATGTCCTATGATCGCTATGTGGCCATATTGTATAAGATAACTGTGTCCCAACAGGTCTGTTCCGGTCTGTCTTTTGCTGCCTACACAATGGGCTTTGCTGAGCCATGGTCCACACGGGCTGTATGCTTAGACTGATGTTTTGCAATGTCGAGGTCATCAACCACTACTAGTGCTTTCTTGTACGAGCACCTATGTTATCGTTGTTGTAGGCATTAACATCACAATCACCAGTTGTACCATCTTATTTCTTATGTTTTTAACATCAGTACCATTCTCCAAATTAAATCCACTCAAGGAAGAGAAAAAGCCTTCAGTACCTGTACTACCCACACAATGGCTATTTTTTTAAAATGTGCATCATTCATGTATCTTAAATACTCTTCTGGATCTATGGAGCAGGGAATCTTTTCTTCTGTTTTCTACACTAATGTTGGGCCCATGCTCAATCCTTTGATTTATAGTTTGAGGAACAAGGATGTCAAAGTGGGATTGAAAAACATTCTGGTAAAAATTCAAAGGGGAGACATATTTAGAAGCAATAATGAGGCAACCAGTCACAAATTTTAATCATTTTTTACCCTTTATCAATTAAAAGTTTTTTCTGTTGAGAAACATATGACTCTACAAATGACAGCATGTGTTGTTTAGTTGGCTTTTCTTTTCCAGTGTTGTTAATATTATTTTTCTGTATTTTTAGTATATCTAATTTATATGCTTCATAGTGAATAACAGACCCCTACAAGAGCATAAGGATTTCATGACTTCTTTATTACCAACCATGAAAAGGCAAATATGGAATCAGATCCTATTTATTTTACATTTAATTCTATTTTTCTTAACTTTTTTCTTTGGTATATGTCATTTTTGTTTGTTTTGAGAAAGGTGAAATGTGCCCCACATTCTAGTTACTTCTGAAAGTATTATTCAATTTATTATTGAAGGGCATATATGTACTCTTCACCTTTTATTGTCAAAGGCAGCTTTACTGGAAGGTCCAGAAGGAGTACATGTGCATTTTAGATTTCAAGAAGGACCCATATTAGTTCCTATTGTAAATCTTGAATTCCTTACTTGCTAGTGTGGCAACCAGTATTCGAAAAGGAATGGATAGTTTTTGTTAAGAATCTTAAAATATTAATTCCCAGCATGGAAACATCAAATATTGAATCATTAGAAATACTTTATCCAATTTAGATGTACCCAATAAAGTTTTCCATGAAAAAAAGTATCTTAGTCATGCTGAACTCTCCTTGTACTTTTCTCCATATCAATCTGTATAATGCTAAAGTCACAAACTGTACTTAAAACACAGGCTGTTTTACTTAATTTCTTGACTACTACTGCTTTTGTCATCTGTATATTTAGAATGTTAGATATATTTGAAATTTAAAAATATCTTATTGGATAATGTCAAGAATAATTTACCATTATAACTAATATAATGCATTACAAAATGTTGGGGCATCGGCTTGGCAGGTCCTGAGAGACTGCCCCTTTCTCCTGCTCTGGGGCTGCATGGCTGTTAGCCACTCCTACCTTTTCCCGGGGCCTGGAACTGGAAAGGCTGCTCTGACCAGCCCCGCCTTTCACCTCAGCCACATGTGTGTGTCAAAATGGCACGGGGCCAGGCCCAGGAGGCGGTCCTGTGGGCTGTGATCTCCGCCTCAGGGGGAAGTTCTGTGACATTTCTGTGATGAAGAGCCCAGATCAGCCTATCGATAGTGACTCCAGATCCCTTCTCTTCCTGTCGCCATTACTGTCATATAAACCACTCCCCTGAGTAAACCGGTGGATTTCTCAGAAATTTTTCCTGAGACAGCCTATGTGTCCTGCCTCCTTATTCTTAGCGATTGGGGGGAGGGGGGTCTCCCGGCCACACGCGAAGGCTTGCACGTAGCCCTCACTCCAGCTTTGCTGTCTGCGGTGCGGGACGGGCAGCTTAAGCTCGAGGGTGAAAGGGGACTACACAGGAGGTAACAAGGCCCAAAAACAAAAACATTTTTTTTATATTTTATTTTTTTTTCAAATTTTTATTATCAAACTGATGTACAGAGAGGTTACAGTTTCATACATACAGTTTCATACATTTCCTGTACTGTTTGTTACCTTGTCCCTCATACCCCCTCCCTCCTCCCCCTTTCCCTTTCCCCCCATGACGTGTTCAGTTCACTTACACCAAACAGTTTTGCAAGTATTGCTTTTGTAGTTGTTTCCCTTTTTTTACCCTGTGTCTCTCAATTTTGGTATTCCCTTTCAATTTCCTACTTCTAATACCAGTACACACGCTTTCCAATATACTCAGATAAGATTACAGAGATAGTGTAGGTACAACCACAGGAAGGTGATACAAGAACATCATCAATAATAGAAGCTACAGATACAGATGAAAGTAGTTACAACTGTGATATAACAATTGTTTCCATAACATGGAGTTCATTTCACTTACCATTATTTTATGTCTTCATAAAGGTATAGCGATTGACCTCTTGTGATGCTCTGCTATGACTTGCCTAAACCTGTACTAATTATTCCCAATAAGGGAGACCATAGAGTCCATGTTTCTTTGGGTCTGGCTCACTTCACTCAGTATAATTTTTTCCAAGTCCTTCTATTTCCTTACAAATGGGGCAATGTCATTCTTTCTGATAGAGGCATAAAATTCCATTGTGTATATGTACCACATTTTCCTGACCCATTCGTCTACTGAGGGGCATCTGGGTTGGTTCCAGATTCTAGCTATGACAAATTGTGCTGCAATGAACATTGTTGTGCTGGTGGAATTACTGTGATTTTGTTTGTGGTCTTTTGGATAGATACCCAAAAGTGGGGCTACTGGGTCATAGGGGAGTTCTATATTTAGCCTTCTGAGGAATCTCCATACTGCTTGCCAGAGTGGCTAAACCAGTTTACAAACAAAAATATATTAAAACTAATACATTTATTGATGATAAGGATCATATGAAATGTATTTTCAGTAAAACACTTACCTCTGTTTAAATTGAAGGAAGTTTTGACACCTGTGAATAAAATTTCAATGTGTATCTATATGCAAAAGTTTTAGACTAATCTTTCTTTCACATTAAAAATTATTAACAATATATTATTTGTGCTTGGACATTGAAATAAATTGCATATCAAAACTTGAAAAATGCATTAACTAGTCAGTGCTCTGGGAAGTGACTATAGTCCTAGGAGAAGTTCACTGGAATCCGAGTTTGAGACCATCCTAGGCAGTATTGAGATTGACAGATCCACTCTGTAGAACCATATTAAGATTAAATATCTTTGGGTGAAATTTCATAGCTTTTCTTTCAAATGGTTCTCCTTTCCTTCACTTCTCCCGTCCCTTCTCTTCCCTTGTAACAAAGGCTTGAGTATCAGACATCAACTTCAACATATGGATTTAGATTCTCTTTCCATTTTATTTTACTTTGATACTAAATACTTTTCCTCTTATAACATCAGCCATATGTTTACATTTTGAAATACATGGCACTTTTCTGAGCATTTTTAGCAATTCAGTATCACATCCTCCATTTCACTTATAATATCTCTTAGTTCAGTTCTGTATTTTATGTGTATTCTGTATTTTATTTGATAATATGGTATGATTTAACACTTTTCAGTTAAATTACCACTAACTTCTTTAAGGGTAGATATTTTCATTTTTCAAAAAGTAAAGAAATATGAAAATGCTCCATGATGTGTCTCAATTAAAGGGATGACCATTTGGTATAGTTTGCTGTAATTGAATATGACAATTATCCAGACAAAGAAAGGAAAGTATTAGAGAATTCTGCAATGTAAGGACTAGGCTGGAATCTTTCTGTATTCATTCGTTCAACGTTTCTCCATAGGTGCATTGATATTATTAAAGGCGTAGCGATGACCTTCATCATAAGCTCCAGCCTGGAACATAGCTCTAGCCTAGACACAAGGATCTTCTGAAATATGATTTGACATGTTGTAATTTGGGGACATAACCAATTTTTGTATAACCTTAATAAGAGTTCTTCTTAATATTTTCATAGAAGAAACATACTTCAATGAATTGCCAACACTTCCTAGGGAGGTCTGGCCTCCGACTCCCAAACTCAAGCCTTAGTATGGACAGATCAGCTGTGGGAAAATGTCGTAAACTTAACCACTTGCTAAGTCATGAGTAGACAGACAGCTGGTTGACCATTTCAGGACATTCTGGAGGAAGGACCCTCCATAAAGTATGTATAGAGGTGGTCTAGTATGCAGACCTGAGCACAGCAACCCATCCCTTGGCATAGGGAGTCTGCATTCACACAGACATGTGGGCACCACCACTAATCAAGAATCCAGTCCTGGGCTGGGGATATGGCCTAGTGGCAAGAGTGCCTGCCTCATATACATGAGGCCCTGGGTTTGATTGCCCAGCACCACATATACAGAAAATGGCCAGAAGGGGCGCTGTGGCTCAAGTGGCAGAGTGCTAGCCTTGAGCAAGAAGAAGCCAGGGACAGTGCTCAGGCCTTGAGTCCAGTCCCCAGGACTGGCCAAAAAAAAAAAAAAAAAAGAATCCAGTCCTACTTTGGTGCTGCATATCCAACAGGAGGTTGGGGAAAATTTGGGACACCTACAAGAGTGGGTTAATAAGGTTAATTCCTACACACATCCTGTACAACGTCAAGGATCAGGAGACATTCAGGATGGTAAACAGACACCAGGATAGGAAGACAGGGTGGATCCATCAGGGGAACCACTTGAAAGATGAGTGGCTGTCGTCCACATTGGAAACTCCCCGAATGGAAGATTTTTGGGGCATAGTCACCCTACAGCTCACTAAATTCAGGACTTCACCTCTTCATAGAAGGGCCATCCTTAACCAAGAACACAAATACACATCCATGCATGCCACTGATGGGTAGGCAACATGTTAGAAATTCCATACAAGACACATTGAGTTTTCACCCACTCTATACTGCCTCAGTCTCCATAATAATGGCCTCTTTCTCTCAATCCCTGCAATGTGAGTGGCTTAGGCATGTCATTGGCAGCAGGCTGGTCCAAGGCAAGAAGTGACATGAATGTTAAACCTTAGACACACTGAGGACCCATGTGGGTACTCCAAGACCACCATGAGAGAATATGTTGAGGCACCTGGCATTTGTGTGAAAATATGGGAATCCGCAGGCATTAACTCTCTCTGCTATGGAGCTGACCACACATGGAAGGAGTTTCCATAGAGAAGCAAGATCAGAATGTTCTATTCTGGTGTACAGGTCTGGCTAAATAGACTGATTCTATCTCCAAAAAGTGTCTTCCCCCGTGTGTGTGTGTGTGTGTGTGTGTGTGTGTGTGTGTGTGTGTGTGTGTTTCACAGACCTAGAGCCTGAAATCAAGGTCTGGGCATAGTGCCTGATCTGTGCTTCAGGATAGCACTCTTCCCCTTGAACCTCTCTACCTCTGGATTCCTGTGGATGGACTGGAGGTAAGAAACTTTGGCTATCTTATGTCATCCACTGGAATAGCTAAAGTTACCCACATGATATACCAGCCACAGGCTTCAAGACTTTCTTTTCTTTTGTTGCTTCATTGTAAATATCACCAATGAATGAAGGCCTGGATCCAAGTCACAACACTCAAAACAGCCTCTTCACCATTCCTAACAATCAGACCTGATTCACACACCATTACACGGGGTGTCTTCTAGGTGATTCCCCAGGAGTAGAGAAACTGTCCTACCAAGGACTGACAAGGAGACAATAGGGAAAGTTGTGGGGAAGTTGTGGCAGGGAAAAGATGACAGGAGAGTGACCTACAGGGCCAAATTCTCTGCCTAATTATGAATTCAAGACAAAATTATCCAGTTTACCAAAAATAGATTCTTTTGTGTTTCAAAAAAAATCCTGGAACTGTGGGAAAAAAATAAGTAGAGGACCTGTCTAGTCCACCTGAGGTCAGACCCTAAACTAAAACCCAGAATTGATAATGAAAAATATTTAAAGAAAACATTGATGAGGAATCTAGGGATGAGTTTGTCTATCATACATAAGGAGATGGCAAGTGAATACATAGCACCATGGGAAACAAAAGCAGGAAAATAAAACAAAAAAAACTTGCTGATCCTTGGAAACACTGCTTGCCTGTAGAGAGAATACACTAGATCACAATGAAGACAATAAATTTTCTGTATCTATTGTCCTTTCAAATATTTAAAATAGAAATAGGAAGGACAGTTACTGATCACATTTTCATGTGTCTATTGACCATTTTTGTTTCTTCTTAGAAAACTCCCATTAGCAAACTGGACTATTCATTAATTGGGCTGTTGGGTTTTTGAAGGTTTATGTTTTTAGAGTTCTCTGTATGCTTTGGATATTAGGCCGTTATCCTATGTACAGCTGGCAAATATTGTTAAGTGATGTAAGTCAGGCCCAAAGAGACAAAGAATCCATCTTTACCCTTGTATGTGGAAAATCAATTTAGCCTACAAACTCCTAAGTAACTATATTGGCTGGTATAGAAATGTATTAACTGAAATATGGTACATTCAAAGGAGATCTCACATAGTGAAGCTGCCTGGAAAGGCAAAATCAAAATTCGGCAAAATCAATATTCAGAAAAATAGAAACCCAAGAAGTGGGAACTTGACAGGGGTGGGGTGGGGTCAAGGGGAAATGGGTAGACAAGTGAAGAGGAGAAGAGTGAGAAATGTAGACAATAATACAGTGTATATCCTGCAACATTAAGATGAATGAAGGATGGGGTGAGGAGTGAGGGATGGGTGACAATATTGAAAGGAATGCCATTGATCATGACTCAGTGTATTCAAAAACTATTTGTTCAGTGGCAATTCCTTTGTACAACTACTTAAAGATAATAAAATTAAACATTAATAAAATAAAATAAGCTCAACAAAAAGAAACAATCATAAAAGCAGAAAACAGTGACATAGATTTTCCTGAAGTGATCTGGTGAGGGAAAGAAGATAGTTTAATATTTGCTCTACTTTGAGGAATGGGAAATCCACAATGAGAGGGAAAGTCTAATATTAGCTCTACCCTGAAGGATGGACAATCCCCAGTGAGAAGGTAAAGCTTGAGAAAACACTGAGAAAAAACATAAGAAAACAATTCCCTTGGCAATTCTTCATGCTACTACATGTAGTTGTGAATATAATCCAAAGCTTTCCTTTTAAGACTTGGCATCTGTTTGCTGGAAAGAGTTTGAGAAAGCTGTGGTTTGCTTATAACCAAGACTTTCAATTACTTTGAACCTGGGCAAAATCTTCTGTTATCTCTTAAAGTGGCAAAGTGATCAAAAGAATTGATGTTTATTTTTGTCATATTTTAGGGAACAGAATTATTATACATTAGGTCCCCGCTGACAGATTTCCAGGAAATATAAGATATTAAGTGTGTTTTTCTCTTCAAAACAAAGGAATCTAATAGAAGGAGATTCCATGTTTCCATGAGCGAGAGCATGAATACATAACAACTATGAATAAGCATTGTTCTTCTCACTTAAGGAGTGTAAGTTGAAAACCTGTTGATAGCATAATTTCTTTTATATTTAGCACTTTGGGGTCTATTTCTACCATGTAAATTTTGGATGTATATCTTTGAGGAAATAAGCTTACAAGAGACATATCAGTTGCATGAGATGCCCAATTTGATCATCTGATTAACACATAAGTTGCGAAATGACTCCACAACCAAGTTGATTAGCATACTTCATAGCTACAATTATGTATTCTTGTGTTTTTGCGTGTATATATTTAGTGACCATATAAAGGAGGTAACAAGTAGTACAAGAAATGTACCCAAGGCCTAACGTATGAAACTGTAACCTCTCTGTACATCACTCTGACAACAAATAAGAAAAAAGAAAAGAAAAGAAAGGATATTTCCTTTTATTAAATATTTAGTATAATACAGAAGTCACTTGGTAATGTATAGCATGATAGATCTCTTAAATCCAATCTTGTTGAATAATTGGAACTTCTGACTCTTGGGCCAATACCATCTGATTTTCTCTCCACTGTTCTCAGTAGAGCATTCTCTATTCTATGCTTATGGCAATGTTAACAGGTGAGATCATTCAGTATTTTTCTACCAGTAGTTCCTTATCTTCTTTAGCATAATGTGTTCATTTTTCCAGATAAAGCTAAGTGATGAAAAATATGCTGTTTCCATCCCATGTTCTGCAATCCTACAAGTTAAAATGAAATAGGTAGAAAAATATCTTTGGAAAGGGAGCCAACTATGTTCAGAATCAGTTGACATGGGGTCTGCAGTAGTTTAAATAGAAAGTTTCATCTCATTGGAGAGGGCTCTTACTGCTCTAGATTTAAGAATTTTCTCATGACATTCGGCAGGAGCACATATTTCTGGACTCTATTTTTGCTTTAGATTAGAAGGAGTGTTCATGCTTCTAAGTTTAATAGTTTAAGCACCAGGGTAATGAGGAATCTGGCTTCGGTTTCAGTAGTCAACAAAAAGTGAAACCTTAAAGCGAGAGGAGAGAAGAAGCCTATCTTCTTTCCCTTCGTTTCTCTAAATCCTTTTTGCCTATGACCACACTAGCTTTAGCTATGTAGGCTAAATTGGAGATGGACTTAAATGTATTTAATGTTGATGACACCAGTAAGAGGTAGCAAAAGTCATTCAATATCTACC
Organism: Perognathus longimembris pacificus; assembly: GCF_023159225.1. Taxonomy (NCBI): domain Eukaryota; kingdom Metazoa; phylum Chordata; class Mammalia; order Rodentia; family Heteromyidae; genus Perognathus; species Perognathus longimembris. The sequence goes on from NC_063178.1 coordinate 44,526,159, forward strand.
AAGAATGAAAGGCAGATTCTAAGATTTTCAGGAAAATGCATTTGACTGTCTCCCAGCAGAAATTTCAGGCTTGTGGAAGATGAAGAATTTGGAATATCTACAGCATTTTCTAATGACAAGGTTTTCCCTCTGTCTACAATATCTCCTATAGAATGGGTCCAACAAATGGCTCTTTTGTGACTGAATTCATACTGATGGATTGAACAGAGCAGTTGAATTTACAAATACGCCTGGTTCTTCTGTTTCTAATTATGTATGCGGTCATGGCATTGGGAAATTTGGGGATAATTCTCATTGAATTGAATTCACATCTTCACCACACCATGTACTTTTTCCTTTTTAATTTGTCCCTCGTCTACCTCTGTTACTCTTCTGTGATTACCCCTAATATGCTGATGAACTTTGTACTGAGCAAGAATATTATCTCTTACATTGGATGCATGAGTCAGCTCTACTTTATTATGTTTTCATTAATTCTGAATGCTACATGTTGACACCGATGGCTTATGACTGCTATGTGGCCATATGCAGTCCAGTGCTCTATAATATTTCCATGTCCCCTAATGTGTGTTCCTACCTTATCCGTGGTTCCTACCTGGTGGCATTTTCTGGTTCCATGGTCAATTTTGGATGTGTCTTGAGATTGACCTTCTGTGATAAAAACATCATCAACCACTAATTTTTGTGATGTGCAGCCTTTATTACAGCTGTCCTGCACTAGCACCTATGTCACTGAGCTGGAGATTTTCATTGCAGCAGTCATCAATGTCATTGTGCCTACTTTCACAATCTTAATTTCTTATGCTTTTATTATTTCCAGTATCCTAAACATGAGCTCTTCTGAGGGCAGGTCAAAAGCCTTCAGCAACTGCAGCTCCCACATCATTGCTGTCTCTCTCTTCTTTGGATCAGGGGAATTTATGTGTCTTAAACCCTCATCAGCTGGGTCCCTGGATGAGGGGAAAATCTCCTCTGTGTTTTACACCATTGTGGTTCCCATGATGAATACTTTTATCTAAAGCTTGAGAAACACGGATATTAAAGCAGCCTGGAGAAAAACTTTACAGAGAAGGAAGATTTGCTCTGAAACTAAAACGCTTTGCACCTGAAATCATAGTACAGAGAACTTATAAGTTTCACATATTACTCACAGGGTTTTAATCTTATATCATTTTGACTTTCTGGAGAGAAATTTAGAGGGTGCTGTGTTTACACTCATTTTAACAGTAAGTTTTCTGTGATTCTTGGCCATTAGCACAATTTCTATTATTAAAAACCATTTTACATGTCTAAGATTACCAAGAAAGGGTGTGTTTGTTCTTTTATTGTTTTAATTATGGGCTTTATCTTATAAACTAATTAATGTTTTGACAGTAACAAATAAAGCAAGTCTGAAGAAATCTCATATATGGTGCTTAAAAGGAAATGTGAGACACAAGTTCCATTGCTTCTCTGTCTTCCCCTAGGCAAGAATATGAAACATTCAAATGCCAGAGAAAAACTGTTGAACCAGTGGAGTTGAAAGGTAATTGGTACTGGTTGAGATGTAGTAATTTGGGAAAAATAATATAAAATATTTCCTGATCTTTTGAGACAAGAATAGCTTGCGTATAAAATGTAAGCCTTAACTTTTAGAAAGATGAAGAGGGTCCTACACTATGCAATTGATACCATACAACTATTATGTAAAATGCAATTTTTAAAACTGTTCTGTGTGTGTGTGTGTGTGTTTCACAGAATTTCATTGAAAACAGTGTGAAAATGGTTTCAATAAAAAGAAGGTTAAGAAAATAAAACAGAACAGAAGCACCCTTTTTACTTTGATGTTTACTTATTGATATTTAAAGTGCACACCTGATAAAAATTGGTTGCCTTTGGTGCAAAATTTGATTAGTTGTGACAAGTGTGTGGGGTTGGGTACCCACCACCAATGAAAATGCAAAACAATTCCCACAACCCCAGAATTCAGTCTTGGATTTTTTTATTACAAAGCTGAAAATTAGCCAGGTGAATTAGATTGGTAATCCCAGCTACTTGGGAAGCGGAGATCCTAGGATCACAGTTTAAGTCCAGCTGATGTAGGCCAAGTTCATCATATTCTCAGCAGTTGCTGACATGGCTTCTGAAATCCATCATGATACCTCTCTTGCTAAATGCCTCCTGTGTGTGTGTGTGTGTGTGTGTGTGTGTGTGTGTGTGTGTGTGTGTGTATTTTCATGTATGCAGATAAATATAAAAATTTTGCCCAAAGAATTTTAATGCTGGACAATGCCTAAACCACATAGTGGTTTGCAGGTCAGACTTTGCATATTTATGAATTACTGGTGTTAAAGTATAGTCATATTCCTTCTAAATGGATGATGAAAAGCAAAGAGTAAAAAGAAATTACTGTTTTTCCAAATGACAATAACAAATTGAAATAAAGCACTGCAAGCCTTTGTAAGAAACAAGTTCATCCTAAAGTTATTTGATTATAAGATCATTTTCCTTCAGAATAAAAAGCTACAATGACAATAAATGAGAGATAAAATTTTTCTTTATAGATATTTGTTAAATGGGTGAAAAGAAATACACTATGGATAAAAACTGTCAAAACACCTTAAGTGGATATTCAAATAATCATTACTATAATAAGAAACAATGGTATTTCCAATTCAACTAACAAGAAAATAGATTTTATATCTGTAACTACAGATACTTCCTGATGAATACTCTTTCCTAATCAGTGTTTTTCTCACCATAACATTGAAAACTTTATTCTTGAAAATGTGGGTTAAAATTTTCCTCATAGGAATTACAATGGGATAAAAGAAAGAAGAGATTTCCTCCCTCATTCGTGTAGGGCTTGTGTGACATACACAAATGCACCTGTTCCAAAGAACAGGAAAACAGCAATTATGTAGGCAACACAGGTGTTCAAGATTTAGATCTGAATTTAGAGGAGCTACTGTAGAAGTGGCTGGAAAGAGTGAAGCCCTAATTGATGAGAATGATGAGAATGGACAGAGGAATATTGTCGCCAGCACAATGCATACCACGGCACTTTGACATAAGAGCTGCTGCAAGACATCTTTAGCAAGAGAGCATGTCACAGAAATAGTCATAGATGGTGTTTGTGTCACAGAAGTTCAGTGTGCACATGGACCCACAAAAACTCAATAACCCTACGAATAAATGGGCTAAAGACTTAAAGAGAGATATTTCAGAGGAAGAAAAAACAATGGCCAATAGACACACGAAGAGATGTTAACAATCTCTGGCCATAAAAAAATGCAAATCAAAACAAAATTGGGATTTCACCTCAATCCAATTAGAAGGGCTATTATCAATTAAACTAATAATACAAAATGTTGGCAGGGTTGTGGCCCAAGGGGAACATTACTACACTGTTGATGGGAAAATAAAGTTATTCAGTTACTTTGGAAATCAGGATGGAGGTTCCTCAAAGAATAAACATAGAGCTTCCCTATTTCCCAGCCATCCCCTTCCTGGAAATATACAACAAAGCCTATAAATAAGGCTACACTAAAGCTACAACACAATCATATTCATTGTTGCATTATTTACCATAGCTAAGATATGGAATTAGCCTAGATGTACATCGGTAGTGGTAGATAAGTGATTCAAGAAAATATAATATATATACAACAATAGAATTCTATGCTTTCAACAGAAAGAATGCTATTGAGCCATTTATAAGGAAATGGAAAGACTGGGATAAAAGTATATTAAGTGAAGCAAGCCAGACCCAAATAAACATAGACTGCTTGATTTCCTTCATTGGTGCTAATAGTTCTATAGTTATGAGCATATTAGTATATAACATGATGCTTATTGAAATGCACTCCAAGAAATGGAAGCAACAGGATTATTCTTTTAGTGTATTGTTTGTAGCTAACATTTTCCTTTATTTTGTTCATTTGGTTTATTTTCTGTTGTCACTAATTTTGAGAAGAGAAGTAGACTCACAGAAATGGTGAAACAAAGCATGAAACAACGCACCAACAATACCAGAGTTTATATTGGAAACAAACTTTACAGCTTGGGGGGTATGGGGGTCATGGAGGGCAGGGGAAATGAGTGTAAATAAGAGAAAGAACTGTTCAAGAAGAAATGACTCATGACCTCACTTATGTATCTATAACCCCTCTGTACATACCTTTAAAATAAATTTTGTAAGGAAAATAAATTCAATAAAGTAATGACTTAAAACTTGCCAATCTCAAGAGAGAAAAAAATCTCACTCTTCAGAAAACCATAAAGAACAGTATCTAAGAAGAAATATACAAGACAAAAGATAAGAGACTGAGGAAGTAACCAGAAGTCTTCCATCAAGGAAAAGCTCAAGATCGAATGGTGTCACAGCTCAATTCTATAAGACTTTTAAAGACAAAGTAGCACTAATATTTCTCAAGCATTTCCATGAACTGGAAACAGATGGAGAATTCCAATCCCATTCTACGAAGCCATTACACACATCCCCAAATCAGGTAAGGGCCAAATATAAAAATAACTACAGAATAACTCCTCTGATGAACACATATGCAAAGCTCTCCAATGAGATAATACCCAATAGAACCAGAAACAAATGAAAATAATTTATTATGGCCAAGTAGGCTTCATCCCATGAATTCAAGGCTGGTTTAAAATACATAAATCAATAAATATATTTCATGATACCCACAGAGCCACATACATAAACCATATGATCCTTTGAAAGTGTAGAAAAAGTGTAGAAAAAGACTGAAAAAACACATCAATTTATGTTAAAACCTTTGGAGAGGCTATAGATAGAAGGAACATTCCTTAAAATAGTAAAGTTATAAATGACCCATCAACAGCCAATATCATACTGAATGAGGTAAAACTAAAAATATTTCCCCTAAAATCAGGAAGAGGAAAGGATATGAACTCTCTCCCCTCCTCTTCAATGTAGTTCTGGAATTCCTACTCATAGAAATCAGGAAAGAAAATACACATTAAAAAGATTCTCATAGGGAAAGAAGAAATTTAACTATCCCTATTTGCAAACAACATGATCTTATTCTTCAAATACCCAAAACGCTCCATGTTGAAGAGCCAAGAGCTTAGAATTGATCGACCAATTTGGCAAAGAAGCAGAATACAAAATCAACTCACAAAATCAGTAGCCTTTCCATACACTAGCAGTGTACAAGCTGAAAGGGAAATCATGAAAACAACTCCATTTTGAATGGTTTCAAAAAAAACCAAAAAACCAAAAACCTATGAACTAACCCAACCAAAGAGATATAAGAGCTTTAGAGTGAAAACTAAAGAAGTCTGAACAAAATCATCACAAATAGCAGAAAATGTAAAGACCTTTCATCCTTTCATGTTCATGGATAGCCCTAAACAATATTGTGAAAATGGCTACTTTGTTGAAAATGACATACAATGGCCTTGTTCTCTGGGGCCAATGAGGTCTCTTTCTTGAAATTTTGATGTATTGTGACAAGAGTAAATATAGAGTTGTTTTCTGTATTGACCAAGGTTTATGATAGAGAAGAATGAGATATATTACCACATGTTCTCAGACAGGTGCATCATGAAAATAACCTGATTTATATTTGAAAGTTTCGAAAAAAAATTAAACCTGTTTGAAGGTGAAAGTTCAGAATGTAATCGTGAAACTCAGTTTTGACATTGAATGATTATACACTTCAGCAGCATCATGGCTTCCTTAGGTAATACTAAATGAGTACATTTGTAGAGGCCACTGCATATGGAATACTTGCTGAAGCCTGCTTGCATCAGCCATCAATGCCCTGTGGCTGTAATGGATATTGGGTATGTGAATTGACCCTATGGGTATGCTTCTCTCATATGTTTGGTGGACATCTCAATGGCCTAGAAATTTTTCTTGGCATTTCACAGTTCACATGCAAATATTATCCTCTGAGGCAATCTATGGCATCTTCCCAAGCAGCTTTCATGCAATTTCTATCTTGACACAGATGGCGGACCAAATATAACTTTCATCTCTGGGGCTTCAGTATCTGTGGTCTTGGAAACATCATAACACCTGTGGTTAAAAATAAAAATAGGCAAACATGTTTTAATCTTGTTTTTCTCCTGGATGCAAAGCCTCAGATGCAGAGCCTCAGGGAAGAGTTTTACACATTCTTCCCTGGGGATGCACAAGAGGAATCCATGAAAGAACATGGGCTACAGTGTAAACCTCTGCCAATAAAAAGACACATATGCATACATACAAACATATATGAGTATACATACTTGGCACTGCAACCTTTATTTCCAGGTGGAATTTCAGCTTGGCAGATGCTTCAAGAATGTGCCCTTTGATCTTCATACTCATTCTTCTCCAGCTTCCCCTTCCTGTCAAGTCCTTGGCTGGCAGTGGCTGCTTTTCTAAAATGAAGCACCGAGCACACATGGATGGAGATGTGCTGATTGCTGGATTTTTTCCTCTCTACACTTTAGGAACAGATGGCAGTAACAGTGATGGTTCCAGGAAAGAAGACAGTAATCCGTAAGTAACTTATCATTCTATTTTCATTTACTGCTTTATTTTCAGGTTTGGCAATGGCTGAGGGAACTTGGCTGTGCAAAGCAATATCATTTGTCTTCTCTATTCTGACCTGCCATCCCTAGTGTACCTGAAGCAGTTTAGTTTCATTGCTGTATCTTGCACATACTCCTGAGTGACTTTCTGCCTGTCAGTAGAAGACACTTGTGTCATTCAGTGTAGCTTCTCCTTTCCAGGGGGGTAAGTTGTTCACTTTATTCAAACATCCCTATATCTCCTGCATCCCAGCTATCATGGTTGATAATGAAGTGATGTTATTAGAGACAACCTGAGTCAGTGGCACAAATTCTGTACCAAAAGGTTACAGAAACCTTTCCTTCTCCACTGGCCAGTGGTCTGAAAAAAATTTTGTGACACATATTTTGAAGAAATTGATTAAAATTATTGTAGTCTGGTGACTCATGACTGTAATCCTCTCTATGCAAAAGGCTGATATCTGAGAATTGAGGGTTGAAGCCAGCCTGGACATGAATGTCCTTGAGAATTTTATCTCCAATTACCCATCCAAAAGCTGGAAGTGGAGCTTTGGCTCAAGTAACAGAGTGCTTCCCTTGAGCAAAAAAGTTCAAGGAAAGTGTCCACGCTTTGATTTCAAGCTCCAGGACACTAATGCCTACCCATACACACATTGTATCTCTCTCTCACTCCTCTCTCTCTCTCTCGCTTTCTATCTTTCACTGTAGATAAGAAGTTACTGTATCAAACTAACCACTGTGTCATTATTTCATGTCAGATATGGTCCACTATCCAAGTACTAACTCATTTAAGATAGCGTAATGTTTTAAACTATTCCCTGGCCAAAAAAATAAATAAGCAATATTCAATCCATTAATGTCATATGTTTTGAATTACTCCTCCTAAATTTCTATGCTCATTATTTAGGTTTATCTTCAAAAACTACCAGTTAGTTTTAGCCTTGGCTTTTGCTGTTGAAGGAATCAACAAAAATTCTCATCTTTTACACAACTTGACTCTGGGATTTGATATCTATGATGTTCAATGTGGAGACTGGCTAGCATTTAAAAATCACTTCACTTGCCTCTTTGGGAAGTACAAGAGTCCAAATTACTCCTGTATGAAAGACATAAAATCAATAGCAGTGATTACGGGACCATCAGGATTAACATCTTCCCAGATTGGAATGTTGCTGAGCCTCTACAGGTATCCACAGGTGAGGGTGGGAAAGTGGGGGTTATTAAATAAATATCTAATTTTGTGACATTTCCAGTGATAGAAAAGAATGATAGGAAAATACTGGATGTGTGAGCCTAGTTAACTGTGATATCAAAAAAATGAGTTCCAAATAATTGGATATTTATAGTTCTATGTGTAGCAAAGAGGATAGAAAAATTAAGAGCAGACTAAAGGTATTTTTTGAAGCAAGAAATAGGAAATGATTTTAAAGCGTGGAGATATGTTGACCAATGTGATGCTAGATCACACCTGTAATTCCAGTTACTCAAAAAACTTTTATGTCTAGTTAGCCAGCCAAAAGCAGGAAGTGAATGTGTGGCTCCATTGGCAGAGTGAAAAAATCAACCTAGTGCATGAGACCCTGAGGTCATTGTACTCTACTAGCTGTCTTGTACACACACACAAACACACACTCATGCAAGACATTATGTTGAATGAAGTCAGGTTCAGAAAGAGAGAGGACATTTGTCCTCTCATATATGAAAGTTAGGGCTAAAATATGACTACAAAATATGAAATAAGTATGGAATACATAAAAAGCCATTTGTCTATATGCATGATCCATCTGGCTAGTTGATTGCTTATGTAGGGTGGATTCCCAAGGTGTAATATGGCTGACCAAGTAACAGACAGTATAAAAATAAATGAATGATGGAAAGCTGAAGCCTATCTTGTTGAAAGGTGATATATATAAGATTTATATTTAACAGAGCAGAGGAAAGGGGAGTTGAAGCAGTTGGGTGGGAAATGCAACATAATGTTCAACATAAAGTTATAATAATGGACTTAGGAAAGTTGGAATGGGTGTGGATGGTAAAGATAGGAGTTATAGACAGAAATGACAAAGATCAAAGGTATTGTATGAGTACATTGATACATTGCACAACTATTAAAACATTTGAAAACAATTAAAAACAATTAAAACAAAAACAATTTAAAAAATGGAAAACTTTTGATAAAAAATGACTTTCCATCTAATTTTACTGGTTACTTAGTTAATACACTTCAATACAGAGATTGTGATAGATGGTAATATTCTCATTCATGGGCTGTCTAATTTTCATTCTCTTTAGCTTACCTTTGGGCCTTTTGATCATGCCTTGAATGACCATAACAAGTTCCCCGCTCTCTATCAGATGGCCCCAAAGGACACATCAATGGCCACTGTCATGGTCTCCTTACTGCTTCACTTCAACTGGAACTGGGTGGGAATGTTCACCGTAGAAGATGAGAATGGTTTGTGGATTCTTCCTGAATTGAAAAAAGAAATGGCCAAGAGAAGAGTTTGTATAGCTTTTGAGCTAGTGATTCCAACCAATGCCGTATCATATGCACTCAAAATCATGTCCCATTATAACCAGATTAATAAATCTTCATCAAACATTCTCATCATATACGGTGATGATGAATCCCTACTAGATTTAATGAAATGGGTTGAACAAGTGTTAATAAAGGGCAAAGTCTGTATATTGAACTCACAGTGGGAGTTAACCCTCAGAAAGAGATATTTCCTGCTAGGCTCCTTCCATGTACCTCTAATTTTCTCACATCATCATCCAGATGTTTCTGGATTCACAGATTTTTTCAAGGCAGTTAGCCCTTCCAAATACCCAGAAGACTTTTTCCTTGCTCGACTGTGGTTTCTCTCTTTTAATTGTTCCATTTCTGAGTCTGACTGTGTAACATGGGAGAACTGTCCTCATGATGCCTCCTTGGATTGGTTGCCTAGCCATAATTATGACTTAACTATGTCTGGAAACAGTTACAATATACACAATGCTGTGTATTATGTGGCCCAGGCTCTCCATGAGATGCTTCTTCTTCAAACAGAAATGCAAACCATGGGAAACCAAAAAGGGACAGTGTCTTCCCCTGCACAGGTAAGGTCTTCACTCTTGGATGGCATACATCATGAGCACAGTCACTCCCTAGAGGGGTTCCTCACTGTATGAAATGCAATGTTTCAAGTATGTTTCCAAAATCCAAGACATTATAACTGATTAATTATCTGTGATGTGCTCTACACTTGTGTTCATATGATCTTATGCATAAGCAGGTCATAAAAAGAAACACATGTATTCTGTTTTTATAAATTCTTAGTTACAGATAACTTCACCATGATCATAGCTAATGTCCTGAAAACCGTTAATTCATCTTTCCCCTTTTAGTTTCTTAAGAAGTAGCAAAGGATGTTCTGCTGAGCAAAATTATACATTTTTCATAAGTGATCTAGAATAATCCTACCTTTTGTTTTGAAATTTTAGCAAGCTCAATTGATACACAATCATAAAATTTATGGCTGTGGCAAACGGTAGGTAGGCAACTTAGAATTGTTTCATTCAGGACTATATGTAGAATTAGTTTCCCTTAAGAATAAGCCTTCTAACTCCTTTCTGAGAGACCAAGGTTAAGAAATAATATTTTTATTCCTCCATAGTTTTTCTCCTGGGATACCTTATTAGATGTCTATTGTAAGCCTTAATTCTGAATGTAATATTAAATGCAATGAGGAGTTTTTCTTAGTTCAAGTTTTGTGTCTTAGATCTAGAATAGACTTCACCATAAGATGATGCATCTATTTTAGCTGCATGCTTTCCTGAAGAATATCCAATTTAACAATCCTGCTGGAAACCTAGTGATTTTGGATGAGAGAAGGAAATTTGAGGCAGAATATGACATTGTGAACATTTGGAATTTTCCAGAAGGTCTTCAACTTGAGGTGAAAGTAGGAACATTTTCTCCATATGCTCTACATGGCCATCAACTGTCTTTATCGGAAGATATGGTACAGTGGGCCATAGGAACTACAGAGGTGAGTTGGATTTAAACATAATGATTGAAAAACATACAGGTAAGCAAAATTCAACATTAAATTGTTTATCTGGCTTGGTGCTAGTAACATTCCCTTAAGAATAAGCCTTCTAACTCCTTTCTGAGAGACCAAGGTTAAGAAATAATATTTTTATTCCTCCATAGTTTTTCTCCTGGGATACCTTATTAGATGTCTATTGTAAGCCTTAATTCTGAATGTAATATTAAATGCAATGAGGAGTTTTTCTTAGTTCAAGTTTTGTGTCTTAGATCTAGAATAGACTTCACCATAAGATGATGCATCTATTTTAGCTGCATGCTTTCCTGAAGAATATCCAATTTAACAATCCTGCTGGAAACCTAGTGATTTTGGATGAGAGAAGGAAATTTGAAGCAGAATATGACATTGTGAACATTTGGAATTTTCCAGAAGGTCTTCAACTTGAGGTGAAAGTAGGAACGTTTTCTCCATATGCTCTACATGGCCATCAACTGTCTTTATCGGAAGATATGGTACAGTGGGCCATAGGAACTACAGAGGTGAGTTGGATCTAAACATAATGATTGAAAAACATACAGGTAAGCAAAATTCAACATTAAATTGTTTATCTGGCTTGGTGCTAGTAACATTCTCCTGTAACCATACTTACTGAGATGGCTGAAATGTGAATATCATGGTTTGGAGTCAGACCAAGCAAGAGAGTCTTTAGGACACTTATCCCCTATTAACCAGTAATAATGATGGAAGTGGAGCTCTTGTTCAAGTTGTGAAGTGCTTGCCTTAAGCAATTAAGCTCAGATACAATACTCATTTCCTGAATTCAAGCCTTAGGTCTGGTACATGTACACCCATAAATTTATATCCTATGTATCAAACATTTAATTATTTCCAACCTAACAATTTTATTGAGTGACTCTTGAATAGAAAAGGAACATAATAATTTAATAAGGCTAAGTGCTTGTGATCATATCTGTCCTCCTAGCTACTCAGGACTCTAATGTTCTCTGATCTAAGATTACAGGTCAGGAAAAATCTCAAAAAGGCAGAAAAGTTTGTGAGACTCTTATCTCATTTGACCACCAAAATCTGAAAGTTGAACGGTGGCTCAAGTACTACAGTGCTAATCTTGAGTAAAAAGTGCTTAAGAACCGTGCCCAGTCCTTGACTTAAAACTCAAGGATCAGGGGCTGGGGGTATGGCCTAGTGGCAAGAGAGCTTGCCTCGTATGCATGAGGCCCTGGGTTCGATTCCCCAGCACCACATATACAGAAAACTGCCAGAAGTGGCGCTGTGGCTCAAGTGGCAGAGTGCTAGCCTTGAGCAAAAGGAAGCCAGAGACAGTGCTCAGGCCCTGAGTCCAAGGCCCAGGACTGGCCAAAGGTAAAAAAAAAAAAAAAAAAAAAAAAAAACCTCAAGGATCAGAACAAAAACATTAAGTGTGTTTCAAAATGTTGATTTACAATATTGTCTTCAAATATAAATTTAGCGGGGTTCTAATATTGTGACAAAGTACCTGAGGAATCACTTTATGTGGGTGAAAGTTGATTTTGTTCCCTTCTGTGTCAGTTTCATTCATTGGTTAGTTGGCCTACTATTTAAGCATCTGTGGTTAGAGGTACCATTGAAGGGGCCTGGGTGAAAAGAAGATTCTCTTCTCATGCTACTGGAAAATGAAGAGGGAAATAGGATGGGCCTGCAGTTCACATAACCTTACAAAAGGGAGATCTGTGCTGTACTTTACAGCATTTAGAGGTTTGAAAAGGATTCCTCCTCTCTTCTCTTTACCATGCCACAGGTGAGACAACATATAATGACATGAATTCAATACAATTCCATAGGGCAGGAAACTAGGACTTAACCTTCTCACCATTAATTTCTACCTTTAAAAGTTCCCACATTACTCAATGACTCATAGCATATAAAGTCAGTAACTTTCTTCAGTTACTAGACTTGCATGGAAATATTGATTAATAACTTAAGTCTTAAAATACTGAAGGTTTTAGAGTGTTAGGTAAAATCTGAATAGTTACTGACAAGTATATGATTTCCCTCAGACTCCTCATTCTGTCTGCAGTGAGAGCTGTGGTCCTGGATATAGGAAATCTCCTCAGGAGGGGGAGGCTGTCTGTTGCTTTGATTGTACCCCTTGCCCAGAGAATGAGATTGCTAATGGTACAGGTAAGCCCATAACTTCGGGAGAAATTATTCATCTCTCTCTAGATTTCCACAATCCAACAAAGTCAATGCAAAAGTTGTATATTAAGATTACAGAGCCCATATTCCTTTTCCCTGTCAATTTAACTGTGAGAACTGATGGCATTCCTAGTTGAAATACCACAGTTCACGATTTGAAAAAAAAATATTTTATTAATATTTTCTGTTCTATGCAGGCAAACTTATCTCCAGGAAATCCTTCTTGTCATTAATCATTAAGTTTAAAACTCTAACACAAAATTAAGCACATCATATTCAGGAGAGTGTTTACCATAATAGATAAATTTTGTTTGCACAGAAAACACTGATTTTGCACACTTTTATTTCATAGTACAGAGAACTGGTCCTGCAACAGAGAAAGTGTTCAGAAAGATGGAATCGGTTTAAGAAGTGAGACTGAGTGTTGTACAAACCATGGCTTTGGAGAATCAAAGAGTGTTTTCTCTGTTCCATTACTTCACAGATGAGTAGGACTGCAAGTATGTGCCACAGAGATTAATAGTGTTAGACAAAGACATGTATGAAAATTTATGCCATGTCATTCACAATTTTCTATAGGGTTACAGAACTGTGCACACTGCTAACTGCTAAAAAGAGTATTAAAAGTATTAAAACAAAGGGTGTTAGGACATTAGCCTGTCAGAATTGGCACTTTTTTGATACATGTGGTTACTAAAGAGGAAATAAAAAGTTGAAAAAATAGTTTACATAAAGAAGAATATGGAAAGTAGAGAAGGTTTCGATGTAGAAAATGAAAGTACATTTATGATAGGAAATGTTAATGTGTTAGGATTACATCTACCTGAACAATTTCCTAATTTTTTTTGAAAAAATGAATGGAAATAAACAAGAACTAATGATAGACCACACTTCTCACCAGATATGGAGCAGTGTGTGAAGTGTACAGATCATCACTATTCCAACACAGAGAGAAACCAGTGCCTCCTAAGAGCTGTAAGTTTCCTGGCCTATGGAGAGCCCTTGGGGATTGCCTTGGCAAGTGTGGCTCTCGGTTTATCTACACTCACAGCAGTTGTTCTTGGGGTCTTTGTGAAACATCACAACACACCCATTGTCAAGGCTAATAACCAGGCTCTCAGCTACATCCTGCTCATCTCCCTCATCTTCTGCTTCCTCTGTTCCTTGCTCTTTATTGGCCGCCCCAACTCAGTCACCTGCATTCTACAGCAAACCACATTTGGTGTTACATTCACTATAGCTGTTTCTGCTGTCTTGGCCAAAACTGTAACTGTGGTTATGGTCTTCAAATTCACTTCTCCAGGGAGAACGATGAGGTGGCTGCTGGTATCAAGGGCCCCTAACATCATCATTCCCATCTGTACTCTGATCCAGGTTATTCTCTGTGCAATCTGGCTGGGAACCTCTCCTCCTTTCATTGACACAGATGCCCACTCTGAACATGGTCTCATCATCATCCTGTGTAATAAGGGCTCTGTCACTGCTTTCTACTGTGTCTTGGTATTCCTGGCCTCCTTGGCCCTGGCCAGCTTCACTGTGGCTTTCCTGGCCAGAAACCTGCCTGACATCTTCAATGAAGCAAAGTTCCTCACCTTCAGCATGCTGGTATTCTGCAGTGTGTGGCTCACCTTCCTGCCTGTCTACCACAGTGCCAAGGGGAAGCTCATGGTGGCTATAGAGGTCTTCTCCATCTTAACCTCTAGTGCAGGACTCTTAGGCTGCATCTTTGCCCCCAAGTGCTATATCATATTGTTAAGGCCAGATAGAAATGTTCTGCATGCCCTCCGGAATAAAATGCACATTGGGAAGAATAATCCATCTTAAGGTCACATGTATGAATTTTGGGATTAAATCTACATTTCTTTTCTCAAGCAGATATTATTTTATATATTTGAAATAATCTCAAGAATTAGTGACTGCTTCTAATTTCTCTAGTGATGGTACAATCACAAGTGCTAGCTAAAGGTGCATTTTTAAAATTTTTTTATATTCCTATTTACTCTGCATTCATTCCATCATCCCAATTAGTATATTTTCACTCTTGATTTGTTTTGTAATTTTTTTCTTTATTAATCATTTACTTAAAGTTTCTGTTTGGGCATCTGTCTTGGGACTTGAACTTAAAGCCTATGTACTGTCAGTGACTTTATTGTTTTCTAAAACTATGGTTTTACCACTTGAGTCACAGACCTGCTTTTGGCTCTGTGGTGGTTAACTGAAGACAAGAGTCTCAATGGACTTTTATGCCCAGGTTGGTTTCAAAATCTGACCCCTGTATCACATCTTCCTAAGTAGTTGAGTTCAACTAAGTTATACTGACATAATTTTAAAATACATTAAATTCCTCCTTCTATATCACTACACTGCTTAATCCCCAAATATATTATATTAATGTTTTAATTTTATTTCTATTCACATATCTGCCTTTTGCAACAATCCTCAATCTGTTTTGTTTGATCATTCTTTCCCCATTCTCTGTATCCCTTCCCTCTCTCTTTTCCTTTCGTCTTTGTCTTCTTGTCCCCCATTTTTAAAATTGTCCCCCATAGTTTTAAAATTTCAAGAATGCTTTTTATATGCAACAAAAATACACTTCAATTTTATAACACGATGTATTGGATTAATGGAGTATTGGTGGGACAAAGCATAGATTTATAATAGTTTGAATATATATGGCTGTATATACATTAAACTTATTCTAGCTTAATCACTTAAGAATATTATACATACAAAGTTATATATATTCAATATACATGTATGCTTCTTATGTTTATCAAAGGTTGTTACTTCAGTTGACAGCAAGTAAATATTATATGTACAGTATCTTAGTTTTATACGAGATGCTTTACTCATAATTAAATAGACCAAATTATTGAGTTTTATAATAGGTTTGACTATTTAAAACACATGGTCACATAATGGAAGCCCTTCTTGCCCTCTTGTATTGTTATTGTGCCTTTGTTCTGAAATCTTTATTTCTAATACATAATTCCATAATGACAGTGAATTTCTATTGCTTTTGTTTAGAGTTGGAAGTACAACTATGTATTGGCAAAAAAAAAAACCCATCGTGTTCATGTTCATTTTACATAGATTATGACTTATCAAATATTTCTATATCATTAGTATTTTTATCAGGACATGGTCAATGTGCTTCAGTTTATATTGAAATTCATGCTTTCTCTTTCTTCTTAATTTTGACAATTTCATCAATAAGTTTGATTACTGTTGTTGAATAAAACACTAATTGCCCATTCAGTAGCAAGCACTTAACTCTTATTACAAAATGTGAGCTCCCAGTACCCACTATGCAGAAGTCAGAGTGCATTTTGACCATCAGGAAGGGGAGCAAGTTACCAAATGTGAGTAAGGAAAAAGACATAGCGATGATACTTACAACATCCGGTCCATGTTATACAAATATTATAATCAATTGTAAAGGAGAAATTCTTATGCTGACACTGGTGTTCATAAGGCAAAAGTATCACAGGGAAGTACATATTAAATGTATACATATAATAATCTATGTATGCACAAGAGTATTCACTGACAGGAGCAGTGTATTGAGATTGGATCCCATACGAGTTCCGTCATAGGTCTATAGGATGAAGTCCTCAGGCTTTGGCTCATCTTATTTTCATGTGAGGCACCATATGAGTGAAACTGTGCTACTATCAAGATAAAACGATGTCTGTCTCATACTTTTACTTTACAGTTCCTACAGGAAAGATATAGAAAGACATATTCTCGTGTGTGTGTGCGCACACACACACACACACACATACACACACACACACGCAAAGGAAATAAAATCAACAGTTCTTTTAGATGCAAGGAATATCAAATCAAACCCACAGTATCCAGGCTGGTGATTAAACTAGAACCAGTCAGCCAGGTACACACCTGTCATCCTAGCTACTCAGGAGGCTGAGATCTGTGGGTCATGGTTCCAAGCTAGCCTTGGTAGGAAGTCCATGAGACACTTATCTGCAATTGGCCCACAGAGAACCAGAAGAATGTTAGTATCTCTAGCCCCCAGATGCATCAGCAGAGCACCCTCCCTGCGGAGCCAGCCGGCAGTGAACGCGAATCCTGACTGAGGGCAGCGAGGATTAAGGAAAAGGAAAAATACAAGACAAGAGAAAAAAGACAAGAGGCAAAGATGGGGTACGGGAGGTCTCCATCTCGAGATTGAGATTCAAGACTGCAGCGACAGTTTATTTTCAACTCCCAGCTTATATGCAGTTTTGGAACCAGGGAATAGCATAGGGGTGTTAAAATTCCAGAACACAAATAAGCTTAGAAGTTTGCAACATTTGATTACAGTAAACACAAGGTAACAAAGCAATTCTGGACAGTGGCTGTGGACAAATATCTTTGCCTTTAGCATATCCTGGTGGTAACAGCACAGCCAGAGGTGATAATGAACCTAGCTGCAGGTTTGGCTCCCGACATCTTGGCGACATCGGCACAGCCAGATGTCAGGATGAGCTTAGCTGCTAGCTCGGTTCCTGACAATTTCCCCGTCTTTTTATTAAAAGAAGCGAACCCGGCTGTCTTAGATGGGGTGGGTACCCCAGCCTGCCTTACCTGTCTCAGGGAACAACTTCAGAGCAGTGCTGAAGTCCCATGTCTTAGGTCGGTTAAGGCTGGTACTGCCTCATACCCGTCTCTGGCTGCGGTTCCTCTCAGGCGAAATTCATTTACTTGGAGCTTGACCTTATGCAGCTGGCTGGCTAAACTCATGAAAGAGTTTTGCAATATGCGTACAATGCAAGGAAGGCATAGGAGAGCCATCAGCAAAAGTATCCCTGGGCCGAGCAATGTCATTAGCAGCCCCTTAACGTTAGTTAAGGAAGGGACATACTGTTGAAGTTGTTCAAACAGTTCTTTTGCTGTTTCTGTCACTTTCCAAAGGCGGAACTTGTTCTAGTCCGGCTATTTGTCTATGGAGTTGAAAGAGATCTAAGGACAAGTTATTATGGGGCCAAATACCATTTAGTTGTGCTACAACTTGTTCCCAAGGACAGCTTGACCCATTATACTTATGGAGGGTCACACAAATAAACTCAAACCCAGCATGACAGCACACCTGTTGTAAAGTTTGTAAGGCACGAATTTGTACTCCCAGTGACAACACAAATTCATACAATGCTTCTAATTTTTGTTCTACCTTAACATCAATCCTGCCTTGAAAGTGCAGGGCTTGCGTGGTATTATGAGCAAGCTGATTAAAATAGTGAGCTGTCTGCACATTTTTTTTAAAGCCACAGTAGCCACTGCAGCAGAGGCAGCTAAGGAAATAAAGGCTACAATGCCTGCTATTAATAGCCCTACAAATCATCTAGGGCGCATAAGCTCTTTTAAATGTTTTAATACTTGAATACCTGTTTCTTCATACCAAGCTTTAGATAGGTTTGCAGGAAGCATAACAAATGGTGGTTGCTTAATAACAATTACAGAATCAGTAAGACCACTATACAAGCAATTGCAAAAGAACAGTTAGTGCAGGTGACATTGAAATACATGGCTCGTATAGAAATATTAAAAGGTCCATACATAGCATAAGGGGGGGTTACACCACTCATAATATTTTTTAAAGAAGTAGAAGTGGGTCAGGAGATATTGTTCAGGGCAGCCACTAACATCCAGACATGAAGGTGAGGGTGTCCATTCATCCACCACAGACCTGGGTTGTACTTTTTGTTGAGATTCGCTCCGGACCAGTCCATCAGCTGAGAATTAGTTCCTGAAATATTGGTTATAAAAGGGTGATCGTGTCTACACTTTATGGGGTGCAGTTCTCCCGTGGATTCTACAATTTGAGAGGAGTTGATGCAGCGAGGTATCATGAAGGACGAGGTAGAATTGGCATGTACAGGAAACCCAGTAGGCAATGAAGTCATTTGTATATTATATACTTGACTATTATCAGGAATCCAAATTCTATGATTTATGGATTGCATTACAGTACAGCCTGGAATATAACTGTTGGGGTCAGTTGTAAAGCATAAAGGGTTTCCAATGCCAGAAGCTGCAAAATCTCCCATCTTAACGTGTTGGACAAAAGGGTCTGGAGCTGTACCGTAAGCTGATCTGTTGACATGGATGAACACCTCAGCTCCCTCCCAGGTCGCAGGGTGCACAATCGGTGGATCTGGCACGTAAGCCCAGTGGGTCGGCGCTTGTACCATTCTGATGAGTTTCCACAATCCGAACACAACGCTCAGGTAGCCAGCGGGCATCATTTTCATCCTGTGAAAAAACACAGACATGTCCTTGACCCCATGTCAGTATCGGATCGGGCCTGTGCCAAGCATTTGTTAAAGGATGTTTCCACTTAACTTGGGCAAAAGCTCTTTGCTCTCTTTTCCCAGAACCGCTGTGCTGCGGAGTGGCCATGGCAATCCAAATTTTAAAAATTTAGTACGAATAAAGCATGTGAAAGTATATTAACAGGAGAGAAGGGGTATAGTTCCCCCCCTTTTAATTTAGAAATTTGGTGTTTTAACAAACCGTTGCCCCGTTCAACAATTCCTTGTCCATGAGGATTATAGGGAATTCCTGTAGAATGAACAATTTGGTAAGATTTGCAAAAAGTTTGAAAAGCTCGTCCAACATATCCCGGACCATTATCAGTTTTATTTTGTTTAGGAAGTCCCATAGTAGCAAAGCAGCGTAAGGCATGGGAGATACAATGTTTGCCAGCTTCCCCGTTAAGAGGAGTAGCTATAATAAAATTAGAGTAAGTGTCTATTGTAACATGGACAAAGCGGAGCCGTCCAAAAGAGGGTAACATCCATTTGCCACACATGGTTGGCCACTAAGCCTCGAGGGCTAATGCCATTGGAGGGCACAGGTAGGAAGGTAGCACAGTTGGGACAAGTTTTTACAATTTGACGAGCTGCCTCTCGAGTAATATGAAATTGCTGACATAAGGCACGACTGTTTTGATGGTGGGCAGCATGGGATTGCTTTGCCAAGTCTATTTGAGAAAGAAAAATTTGGGTAGCCTCATCCGTAATAGCATTGCCCTCACTTAATGGTCCAGGAAGCTTAGTATGAGCACGTATAAATCAAAAAAAGCACGGACAGGTGCGAGAGCGAAGAAGAAGTTGTATCTGGAGAAAAAAGAGTTTGTATAGTGGAATTAGCTGTACCAAGAAAAGGGACAGTTTCAATGACCTGAAGGGCTCGAATAACATAATGACTATCCGAATATAAATTAAAGGCTTTGGTACGTAAAAGAGTAAGGGCCTCTAAAACTGCTTGAAGTTCAACTTCCTGGGCAGAAGAAAGCCCAGTGTCCCAAGATCTAGTTTCACCATCAATAGTAAGAGCTGCCATTCCATTAGAGGATCCGTCTGTAAACACCAAGGCAGCCATAGAAAGAGGAGATAGAGATACAATCTGAGGAAATATAAAGGTGTAAGAAGAGGTAAAGTGAAGTAAGTTGTTGGAGGGATAATGATGTGAAATTGTGCCCACAAAATTGGCCCAAGCAATGGCCCAGGAATCACAATGAATGTAAAGCCATTCTTGTTGTTGTAAAGTATAGGGGATATAAATAACCTGTGGATCTCATCCAAGATACTTACAAGATTCCACATGGCACATATGGACTAAGTTGGCTACCAATTCATAATAAGGAATTAATACTTTTGAAGGAGTAGCAGGCAAGGAAAACCACAAAAGGGGGTCCCTTCTGCCAAAGGACAGCTGTTGGAGAATGAGGTGTAGTTAAAATATAAGCTTCCCAAGGGGCTGAGTAATCTATATAATTTACATGTTGGGAAGAAATGGCAGAATTTACTATGCTCAAGGCTTTGGCTGCTTTAGTTGTCATTCTTTGGGGAGATGTAGGGTCAGGGTCCCCTTTAATAGATCAAATAAGGGTTTTAATTCAGCTGTGGACAATTTAAGATAAGGGCAAAGCCAATTAATATCTCCAAGAAATTTTTGAAAATCATGCAAAGTACGTAACTGAGAAGACTTAATCTGTAATTTCTGACTAGTAAAATAATAAGTACCCAACATATGACCAAGAGGGATTTTTATTTTTCTCTTCCTGGGCTGTCTTTGAACTGTCCAAAGAGTCTTAGCCATAAAAGCCCTTTTTATTTCCAATTAAACCAACAGGAGAACAAAAGGAGTAGTAGAGTTTACCTGTAAGTTGCTAAGAATTGAGCACCAAGTAGTTGCCAGAGTTTTGCTGTACCACTTAAAGAACAGCAGAATGAATGGGGTCCATGTGCCTTTAAATCTAATCATATTATTTAACCTTACCTTACTGGCACGTGAAAGAGAAAACAAATGAATAACAATAAAAGTCTCAGCTTCAGTGGATCTGAAGTGGCTGTGTCTTCCATCCCAAATTAGCAGGCCAGCAGGAGAGATGGCTTGCATCTGGATAATTCTGTATTAGAGCTCCCTGGATAGGCTGTCACATTTCCTGCTTGTTGCCTGTAAATTTCTACACAGATTGGTTAAGGGCATTTTTAAACAGATTTTAGAAGGCTTGGGCCTTTAACCATCTTTCCAGTCACAAAATCCACAGATTGAAGGCCAACCAAGTCTGCTCTCTGTAGCAGCCAGGGCAGTTTCTGAGTCACAAACAACTCCCCGTTTGGGAGCCGACTGTGGAGGCAGCTTTCTGTAGCCACAGACTGCCACGGTCCACTCAGCTAGCACACATGTCAACCTGTATCCTATAAGGCAAAATGTTAATTTGGGGTCAGGAAAACTTAGGTTAATAGTCATATCTGTGCAGTTATTTCAAAATGACTCTGGTCCCTTGGTCTTAAAGAGTTTATGAGAGCACTGCGAAAAAAGAGGAAAAAAATGGAGAAGCAAAATCTTAGTCTATACCAAAGAATTGTCAGGATTAGATGTACACTTGACTCTTAGCATAGATAGACATAAAAAATAACACACTGGTTGTACATTATTGTACTTATATCACGTGCTGTATATTAGAACCTTTTGGAGTTTTTTTTAGACACATCTTTTTGCTCCCAAACATGATCAGTTTGGGTTTGAAACCTGTTTTTTGTTTTGTTTTTAAGTTTTACCAATACATAGACATAGACAGACATACATACACATACAGACAATGTGCACACGTTTGGGGGCGCACTTAGAATTGTTCTTTAATTGGCCATGTACGTTTTTCTGGAATTCCAGTGGCAAATGATATTATTTTGCCTATATTCTAGAACCACGTGGTTAGATAGTAAACAACAAAAAAAAAACCTTTTCAGCAAACCAAAATTTTCAGATCATCCAAGAAGCCACATTTTGAGAAACCAGTTTAGCTCACAAAAGGAGCTCATGGGAGACAGGATATGAACACAGACAGTGAGCTCACAATAAGACACCTTCATCTTCCAGCACTTGAATTGTAAGGCACCTTTGAAATGCAAGGTCACAGGACTCCAAGTCCCTGCCCAGCCTCCAGGAATTTGGCATGCTTGTCACCTGAGGGATGGGCAGGCTTTCACTCCAACCAGTCCTATTGTCTACCATGTGCTCAATGCTAGAGAAAGTTTATGATTTAGCCAAACAAGCAGAATTTAACTGAGTCTCCAAACTTAACATCAATAACAAGAATAGAAAACCTTTCTTTGAGTCTTTTAAGGCAGATGTTAAACAAATATCGATACCCATCCTATGTCACAGGCAGGCAGGCAGAGTTTAGAGGGAAGCAGAAAAAGAGACAGAGAGAACTTCATCTGCCTGAGCGCTCATAGAAGTCCTGCAAAATATTCCAAATATATACGATTGGGCTCAAACTTGAGCAGCTTTCCTGAAACAATTTAGACTTGATGAGTAACCAGCTGAGCTGAACTAGAGATCAGTTGTCTCCAAACACCCACAATTGCTGATCTCCTTGACTTAGCCCAGTGGATTTATGGAAAATGTAAGCTCCAGTCTAATGGTCACTCACCCTGGTTGGGGTTTCAAATCTGTCCTGGTGGATGGAAATAGAGTGCTTGGTCATGAGAAGTTGCCTTGGTGGTGTTAGCATTTCCCTAGCCTCAGATTCCTCCCCCCTGCTAGCAGCCTGCACCTAGGAGAGCTGTAAGTCTGCCAGGACTCCCTTTAAAGGAGTTTGTTGTTCTAGATGAAGCTGTGACAATAGAGCTATAACTGATTTCAACATATTCTCAACATGAGTCAATCTATCATTAGTAGGCTCATTGTATAATTTCTCCTTAGTGTCTGAGCCATCTGAGTCTTCCTTAATATCTTGCCCAGTGGGTTCAGGTCTTGTTAATTTTCTCAGCTCTTCCCGGGCAGCAGCAGAATATGCTCCCGGGGCTGGGCAACACTCATCAGGTCCCTGTTCAGTTTCTCCAATCGACTGATCGAATTTAATCTGTTCATGTCTAAGATCTAAGCAATCTCGGACCAGATACCAAAGAATAATAGCATCCACTGAGGTTTTCTCAGGGCCAGTTGCATCATAATGTTCCCCCCCCCCTTTTTTTTTTTTTTTTCAATTTTCTAGCAAGTTTCTAAGTTATTGGTTCCTTCCTCCTGGAACTGGGGGCATGCTTCCTCAATAAAGTAAAAGAAATGTTCTAAGTTACATTGGCCAACTTTCACTGCCCGGGCATTAAGCATGCCTTTGGGGGCCTGCACGTATAGCATGCAGCCTATACTTTATCCCATAATTTATTACTCCCGACAATACTCTCTCCTCCCGCTCTCCTTCCCAAGTAATCGGACGTCCTTACCTGAGCTGGGGTCATCGGCCATCATCCCAGGCTTCAGGTCCCTGTTCCAAGGCGTCACACCTGCCTAGCCAGCCGGCAGTGAACAGGAATTCTGACTGAGGGCGGTGAGGATTAAGGAAAACAAAAAATACAGGACAAGAGAAAAAAGACAAGAGGCAAAGATGGGGTACGGGAGGTCTGCATCTCGAGATTAAGACTCAAGACTGCAGCGACAGTTTATTTTCAACTCCCAGCTTATATGCAGTTTTGGAACCAGGGAATAGCATAGGGGTGTTAAAATTCTAGAACATAAAGAGGCTTAGAAGTTTGCAACATTTGATTACAGTGAACACAAGGTAACAAAGCAATTCTGGACAGTGGCTGTGGACAAATATTTTTGCCTTTAGCATATCCTGGCGGTAACAGCACAGCCAGAGGTGATAATGAACCTAGCTGCAGGTTTGGCTCCCGACATCTTGGCGACATCAGCACAGCCAGAGGTCAGGATGAACTTAGCTGCTAGCTCGGTTCCCAACACCCTCCACTCAGAAATGAACTCTACTGTGCCCTTCACAGTCAAAAGAGAACTCTTCCCTGGGCTCCTACTGCTTTCTCCGGGATCAGTCCCAATTCCCACTGTCCATCAAGACCTCGACTCCACCCTGTCTATGCGCTGTTTTTAGTGACCTGCACATGCAAACTAACTCCCACCTCCACCCCCAATGCTCTAAGGATGGTCCTGAATAGGGAGAAGCCACATTTCTCCCTCTCCAGTGGGTGAGGTGGCCTCATCATCCTGGCCAACAAATAAGCTGTTTCTCTGGAAATGATTGTGTCCATGTGGTATTTTGGGATGGGTGCTTTCATTGGTGCCATGACTAGGATGAAGGCTCCCCTGGTGAGTTTGTTTTACACTACTGGGAGTTCCAGCTGACCCTGGGAAGTTGTGCTTATTTCAGGCCCACCCAGAGAACTGCCAATCCTAATCCAGGGTTCTACTTCCATTCACAACTCCAGAGATCGATTTGCCCCTCTCCCTGGGTGAGTGAACATTCACAGCAAGCTGGGGGCTCAGAGTCCATTTTACATAAGGCCACCATGCCAAAACAGGGAGAAGAATCTTGGTGCCAAGGTCTGAGCCCTAACCCAGAGGAATAAGTCACCAGGCCATAGGTCAAGGGACTAGACAGATCCATGTGATGACCCCTCTAGTGCCTGTTCTCTCTGTGTTGGCTAAATGGACTGCTTCTTGGGGTTGCCTGTGGTAGCTCCAGTATCAGCTCTGTTGGTCACTCATCATGGGTTGGACACAGTATAAAATTCCTCAGTACACAAGCTACAATGGCATGAGTTTGATTCCAACCTTAAACCTCATAATCTCATACTCCTATACAACCAAATTTGGCCCCAATATTCACTGGATAGTAACTCCACGTGGCCCCTTCATGGGACACTGGACCCCCAATATTTTATGGAACTGACATAATTTCTGGGAGCATTCAGGCAAATGGAAAATGTTGTCTATTAATAGGCCCTCCCTCTTTTCCTCTATCTCTCTCTCTCTCTCTGCTTATGTCCTTGAAGAGGTAGGGGTGGTTTGTGGAGGCCTGTGCACATGAAAATTTAGGGCAACTGGCCTGGATCAACCAGCAATGTTCTGTCAGTGTTCTGCATAGTGAGTTTGTGAAGTGAACTTCTGTTGATATCCCACTGGCATATATTGTTTTCTGGCCATTTCAACATGCATGTGACATGGCTCTGCTGATGCAATCCAGTTGCATCAACCCAAAAGGTTTTCATACAAATACTATCAAGACTCAGATGTCTGACAAAAATCTATCAAAGTTAACTTCATCCCAAGGGACTCACTATTAGTCGTCTTGAAAGAAAGCATAGCACCTGCAATGAAGAAGGAGAACCTGCAAACATATTTTCAATTTGTGTTTTCCTCCTGGACACAAGACCTCAGATCCAGAGCCCCTGGGAAGAGTTTTGCACATTCTTCCAGGGGACTTACATGAGCTTTCCAAGAAAGGTATTCTACAATACATAGGCACTTATAAAAAGGCACTTATGCCTTTAGGGACCGGAAATCTAGGCATAACAAATACAATATGCTTTTCCTGTGTGAAGTACTCTTCTTTTTCACATCCTGTCTTCCTAGTCAGAAGGACTGTTCTAATGGCATAGATAAGGCATAAGGCCTGCTCTAATAACATAGCTAAGGCTTGAGGCCTACTCTAATGCTGTAGATAATAAGGCCTGTGGCCTAGTCTAATGGTGTAGATAAGATAAGGCTTGGTGCCTACCTTGGGGTAGATAAGGCTTTGGGCTTATTCTAATAACTAGCTAATTAGATGAGGCTTGAGGGCTACTCTAATGGAATTGCTAAGGCTTGAGGCTGACTCTAGTAGCTAGCTAAGTAGATAAGATTTCTGGCCTACTCTAATAGCATAGGTAAGGCTTGAGGGCTACTCTAATAGCATAGCTAAGCCTTGAGCCCTTGCTAGTGTAACTAGTTAGATAAGTGCAGAGGCCTACTCTAAAGGCATAGCTAAGGCCTGAGAACATTACCTTTCCATAATTTCAACTGCACCAAGTTTTGCCCTTCAACAAAATCTTACAATTTACCAATAATTTTCTTGTTCTCAAAAGCCATCTACATTGTTATCTCAAATGTCCCTTGAGTAGACATTCTGAAGCTGGCTTTGATAACCCTTCAGGGTTTATGAAATTGCTATCTTGTTGTTGCTGTTGTTTTGTCTATTTTTGTGGGTATGTGACAGTTCTAGGACTTCAACTCAGGTCTGGGAAGCTGTCAGTAGCATTTTTGCTGAAGGCCAACACTGTACCACTTGAGCCAAAGATCCATTTTGACTTATTGTTAGTGAATTGGACTGTCCTACCTGGGATGACTTTGAACTGCAATCCTTGTTCTCAGCCACTTGAGTAAGTTGTGGTGGTCTTTGCATCAGAGAAGCCATGATACCTGGGTCCTGGTAATCACCACCGCCATGAATCAATCACTCTTAACCCTCTCTCCCCACTTCCGCCTATCCAAAATTCATTTTGGGGAAGAAGCAGGGAGAGGCCATCTAAAAAATTAAAGCTGTTAGCTAGGCACTGGTGGCTCACGACTGTCATCCGAGATCCTCAGGAACCTGAGATTTGAGGATCGCTGTTCAAAGCCAGCAGGGCAAGAAAGTCCATGAGACTGTTGTCTCCAATAAACTACTCAGAAAAAGCCAGAAGTGGTGCTATGGTTCAAAGTGG
Organism: Perognathus longimembris pacificus; assembly: GCF_023159225.1. Lineage (NCBI taxonomy): Eukaryota > Metazoa > Chordata > Mammalia > Rodentia > Heteromyidae > Perognathus > Perognathus longimembris. Next base: position 44,552,917 of record NC_063178.1, read on the forward strand.
TAGAGTGCTGGCCTCGAGCAAAAGAAGCTCTGTCTTTGTCTACCTGTGAGTCTGTCTCCTTTTCTTTCTTCCTGTCTATGCCTGTGCCTCTGTGTCTGTCTGTATTCCAATGTATGTGTCTGCCTGTCTGTCTCCTCATCTGTCTGTCTCTGTGTTCATCTGTCTGTGTGTGTCTGTCTGTCTGTTGTTGTGTGTTTGTGTGTCTCTGTACCTTCTCTCTATGCCTACCTATCTGTGTGTCTGTCTTCCAATGTATGTGTGTATCTGTCTACCCGTGAGTCTGTCTCCTTGTCTGTCTTCCTGTCTATGCCTGTGCCTGTCTGTGTCTGTGTCTGTCTGTGTCTGTGTCTGTGGTCCAGTGTATGTGTCTGCCTCTCTTTCTCCTCGCCTATCTATGTGTTTGTGTGTCTGTCTGTGTGTTGGCCTGCCTGTCTGTCTGTCCCTCAGCCTGTCTGTCTGTGTGTCTCTGGGTCTCCTCTCTGCATCTGCCTGTCTGTGAGTCTCAGTCTCTATGTATGTCTGTCCACCTATGACTGTCTCTGTCTGTGTCTACCTGGGAGTCTGTCTTTCTGTCTCCTTGTTTGTCTGTCTTCAGGTCTATGCCTGTGTCTATCTGTCTCTGTGTCTGTCTTCCAATGTATGTGTCTATCTTTTCTGTCTGCCTGTGAGTCTGTCTCCCTGTCTGTCTCTGTGTGTGTCTATGTGTCTGTCTCTCTGTCTCCTTGTCCGTCTCTGTCTTCCAATGTATGTGTCTGCCTGTCTGTCTTTCTGTGTCTGTTTCTTTCACTATGTCTGTCTGTCTCTGTGTGTCTGTCTGTCTCCCAGTGTATGTGTGTGTGTCTCTGTGTCTGTCTTCCATTGTGTGTGTCTGTCTGTGTGTCTGTCTACCTGTCTGTCTCCTTGTCTATCTATCTGTCCCTGTATCTGTCTTTGTGCCTCTGGGCCTCCTCTCTGCACCTGCCTGTCTATGAGTCTCTCTGCCAGTGTGTCTGTCTGTCCACCTGTCCATCTGTCTGTCTTCCACTGTGTGTCTGTCTGTCTGTCTAGCTGCGAGTCTGTTTTTCTGTCTCCTTTTCTATGTGTCTGTCTACCTGTGAGTCAGTCTGTCTATGCCTATGTGTCTGTGTCTGTCTATATGTCTGTCTCTGTGTTTGTCTGTGAGTCTGTCCGCCTATGTCTCCATGTCTGTCTCTGTCTGTCTGTCTTCTAATGTATGCATGTCTGTCTTTTCTGTCTGTCTGTGAGTCTCTCTCCCTGTCTTTGTCTAGCTGTGAGTTTGTCTTTCTGTCTCCTTGTCTGTCTGTCTCTGTGTCTGTCTGTGTATATGTCTGTCTGTCTACCTGTAAGTCTGTCTCTCTGTGTGTCTGTCTGTCTGTCTACCTGTGAGTCTGTCTGTCTCCTTGTCTGTATGTGTGTCTGTCTTTCACCTTGTCGGTCTGTCTCTGTGTCAGTCTGTCTCTGTGTTGGCCTTATAGTCTGTCCATCCGTCTGTCACATCAGCCCTGGGATCCCATATAATGTGGTGACTCCGCATTGATGATGATGGTGATGATGATGGTGATGGTAAGAATGATGGAGAATGTTCCAGAAGAGAAATGCTCTGGGCCAGGCACAGTTCTGGAAGATTCCAGGACGCCTGCTGTTTGGTGCTTAGGACTTGGCATCTGTTCTGGAAGCTTCCAGGGCTGGGAAGGAGCACAGATAAAACAAAATAAAAATAAAATAAAATAATAACTCAGGATGAAATAAAGGAAAATGAAATAAGGGGAAATGAAGTAAAATAGAATAAATTAAAATAAAGTAAAATAAAACAAAAGCATATTAAGATAAACTTAAAAAAGTATGAGTTAAAATAAAATTAAACATATCAAGATGAAATAAAAGAAAATAAGGGGAAATGAAGTAAAATAGAATAAATTAAAAAAAATAAAATGAGCAAAGTAAGATTAAAAAACCAAAATGAGGAAAAGTAAAGAAAAATAGGACGAGAAGCAAATCAAAATAAAAAATGAAACAAAAAGTCATAAAATACAATTAAACATGAGAATAAAGTAATAATTAAATTACAATTTAATATACCAAAATAAACGAAAATAAGACAAAAATAAAGTAAAATACAATTAAAAAAATAAAGTGGAAAGCCAGGTAGGGCAAGAAATGAGACAGAAAAAGATTAAGAAAAATGAAATAGAGAAAAGTAAAATAAGAGGCTGGGGATATGGCCTAGTGGCAAGAGTGCTTGCCTCATATACTTGAAGCCCTGGGTTCAATTCCTCAGCACCACATATATAGAAAAGGCCAGAAGTGGCACTGTGGTTCAAGTGGCAGAGTGCTAGCCTTGAGCAAAAAGAAGTAGTGCTCAGGCCCTGAGTCCAAGGCCCAGGACTGGCAAAAAAAAAAAAAAAAAAAAAAAAAAAAAAAAAAAAAAAAAAAAAACACAGAAAATTAAAATAAGAAAGCGATAGAAAATAAGAGGAAAATAAAATTAAAATTAAAAAATTAGAGTCCATGTTTCTTTGGGTCTGGCTCACTCTTATTGGGAATAATTAGTACAGGTTTAGGGAAGTCATAGCAGAGTTTCACAAGAGCCCAATAGCTATACCCTTATGAACACATAAGATGATGCTAAGTGAAATGAACTCCATGTTATGGAAACGATTGTTATATCACAGTTGTAACTACTTTCAACATCCCATCTGTATCTGTAGCTTCTATTATTGATGATGTTCTTGTATCACCTCCTGTGGTTGTACCTACACTATCTCTGTAATCTTATCTGAGTATATTAGAAACCATGTATACTGGTATTAGAAGTAGGAAATTGAAAGGGAATACCAAAATTGAGAGACACAGGGTAAAAAAAGAGAAACAACTACAAAAGCAATACTTGCAAAACTGTTTGGTGTAAGTGAACTGAACACCTCAGGGGGGGAAAGGGAAAGGAGGAGGAGGGAGGTGGCTATGAGGGACAAGGTAACAAACAGTACAAGAAATGTATCCAATGCCTAACATATGAAACTGTAACCTCTCTGTACATCAGTTTGATAATAAAAATTTGAAAAAAATATTAAAAATTATGAGCAGGGGGAATAAAGCAAGATTAAAACAAGTAAAATTAAAATTAAAATATATTCCGAATAAAGGAAACTAAGGATTAAAGAGAAGGAAGCTAGAGAGATAAAAATAAATTAAATTAAACGTGGTCGCCAGACATTTCGTGACACGATGATCTCAGAGCCTGGAGGTATAAATAGAAACAAAGGGGGGGAAACAAAGGAAATGCATACCACATTCAGCTGAGTTCTGGTTGTTTATTCTTCATGTTTTCCAAAGACTTCCAGAACTTTACAACTCCTAAAAAATAAATGAAAAATAATGTCACAATACTAAAATCAATTATCAATAAATAAAAATATTATAAATGATAAACACTATAGATGATGAACACTATAAATCATAAATAAGTGTTATAATAAATAAGTTATAAATAAATACGAATATGTAAATAAAAATTAATATTACTAACAGTAAACACTGTAAATGATAAATACTATAAATCATAAGTAAATGATAAATAAGTATTAAGCTATAAATAAATAAATATGAATATAAATGAAATATGAATCAGTAAACTCTAATAAGCAATAAATGATAAATATTATACATGATAAACACTTTAAATGATAACTACTATAAATTACAAGTAAATGATACATAAATGACATAATAAATAACAAATATTATAAATGATAAGTAGTATAAACGGTAAGCATTGTAAATGATAAATAATATAAATCATAAGTAACTGAAAAATGCTATAATAAATAAGTGATAAATGAATAAATACGAATGTACATGGGATAGAAGTCAATAAACAAAACAACAGGCCAGTCCCCCTTGGAGTGTACGGACGCCAGGCCACGCCCCCTGATGCCAGGCCATGGCCCCTGACGCCAGGCCACTCCCACAAATTGAATACGGATGCCAAGCCACGCCCCTGAGGAGCCAATGGACTCCATGCTGATGAGGAGCAAGAGAACATCGGGCCACGCCCCAGAAAGAAAGACCACACCCTCAATGAGCACGGGGAGGCCAAGCCTTGCCCACCAAAAGCACAGGATACCAGGACACTCCTGGTACGTCACGCCTGGACGTAAGACCATGCCCATGGAGCCAGGCCATGCTCCCGACAAGCACAGGGACACCAGGCCATGACCCCACTGACACACTCATCACATCTGACAGACCATGCCCCAGTGACACCACTTCTACCATCCACCATCCAGGCCACACCCCCAAGGCCTCACCCCTGCCAGGCCACGCCCCCAAGACTTCCCTCCACGCCACTCCCCCTAGGCTTCACCTCCAACTAGGCCTTGCTCCCAAGTCCTCACCCAGCCAGACCACGCCCCCAGCAACACAGCCTCCTTACTCCAGATGGGTCGTGGCCCCAAGAGCCACCCCTTGGTAGTCCATACCCCCAAGGCCTCACCACCTACCAGGCCAAGCACCCTACACCCCACTTCCTACCAGGCCATGACCCCTAGGCCTCAGGCAGGCCAGGCCACCCATTCCCCCAATGGCAGTCCAGCTCCATGGCCACGCCCACCGCGACACCAAGTAAGGCAGACCAGTCCCCCAGCACCTCCATTCCCGTTAAGCCTGGCCCACCAGGTCACAGTGATGTCCCCCGGCCCTGCCACCAGCATCATTTCCCCTAGGCCCTGCCCCCGAGTCGCTAAAACCTACCGGGCCCTGCCTGCCCGTCCCTGAGTCTCAATGCTAGCCAGGCCCCGCCCACAACACTACAACCAGGTCCACCTGGCCTCGCCCCCATACCGATGCCCCGCCATTAGACCACGCCCCCAAGTGCCTCGCCTCCCCCTAGGCCCCACCTACCAGAGGTTTCACATCCTCCAGGCCCCAGGTTCCCCATGCACTCCAACTCTGCTGAGCTTCCTGGCTTCTAGGCCCCACCGCTTAAAGGTGCCTCGCACCAGCCCGGGTGCCCACCTCCGGGTATCCGGGAACAAGAAGGGGGCATTGTCATGGCTGCGGCACCTTCCACTTCCTCTGTGGAACCCTAAGCCTCCAGCCACCACCACAGCCACAGCTTCGGCTGCTTCACTTCCGAGCTGTGTCATCACAGCGAACATTGCCCCGCTTGTGGCGTCCTCAGCCGGTGACCACCCTGCTCCCTGCCAGCTTGCTGCGCATGGGCCAGCGGGGCAGGGCACGCCACACAGGCAAGGAGGCCTCACTGCGCGTGCCCAGCAGGAGCGGACCAAGTGTCACCGCACATGCACAGCAGGCTGGACCACAGCGTGGGGAGCTTCTGCGAGCCAGTGCACATGCGCATCAGCCTACACCGCATAGCAGGGAGCAACCAGGTGTTAGTGGGCCATGGAAGGATGCACTGCCAAGCAGGGAGCCTCCGGATGCCACTGCGCATGGGCAGCAAGCTGGACCGCCCAGCAGGGAGCGACCAGGCAAACTACGCATGCACAGCCGGCTGACCTGCCAAGCAGAGAGGGACCAGGTACCATTGGAAGTGCACAGCAGGTTGAGCTGCCAGACAGAGGGCGACCAGATGCTTCAGCGCATGCACAGCAGGCTGGCCTGCCTAGCGGGAACCCTCTAGGCGCCAGTGGAAATATGCAATAGGTTGCACCGGTAGATGAGGGACTCGGGTGCCGCTAGGGTTGCACAGCATGGCAGTGCGGGGAGCAATCCGGCACTGCTGCACATTTGCATCAGGCTGGATCGCCGGGCGGGGCCAAGGAAGCAAACGTGCTTGTGCACAGTTGGCTGGACCACAGAGCTGAGAGGCACTAGTGCACATGCGCAATACGACATGCAAAATAGGGGGGGATGGATTACCCCACCATTCTGGGTGGTGACGTCATCGTCCTCCATCCTGTGGTTCATCCTTTCTATGTAATTCATAAGGGTAATTATTCGTAATTAGGATTAATAATCATTATTTATTTATAATCATTTAATTCATATGTAATGTATGTTTATAATTATATAGTATATCATAATTATTCAGAGCCATTATAATTATTAATGTATAGTTATAATTTATATATAATTTATTATTACTATAATTATTTATAATTTATGTATAATTTATAATTGTAATTACTATCAATATATAATGTAGGATTATAATTATTTATAATTTATCTATAACATAATTGTAATTATTTGTCTTTATACTGATTATTCATTATGATCAGTTATAATTTGCATATAATTTTTAATGGGTATAATCATAATTATTCATCATTGATACATAATTTATGTTGATCATCATTTATGGTGTGTATATAACTTGTGATTATTTATCATTATGATGTGTACATATTGTACAATTACATTTATGTATAATTTTAATGTCATTTAGATTCATGATTATTTATAATTATTAATAAAGTACAAATTATACATAATTTATAATCATAATTATTTATAATTAATGTATAATTTTTATTATAATGCTTTACAGTGTATAATATATCCTTGTATGATTTATAATTATAATTATTAAGAATGTACAATTATATATAATTATTTGTAACTTATATATAATTTCTAATTATTTATTGTTATTCTAAGTATAATTTATTAGTAATGTATAATTATAATTATGTATACTTTACTGTGATTTGTAATTATAATTATTTAAATATAAATATCATTTATATTGATGTCATTTATATTTAAATAATTATAATTTATATAATTTATGATTACAATTTATAATTTCATGTAATTTAGAAATATAATTCTTTACAATTATTATAATTATTCATACTTTATAATTATCTATTATTATCAATACTAATAATTTATAATTATTATAATTATTTACAATTTGTTTATAAACTTATTATAAATAGAACTATTTATAATTTATAATTGTTATAATTATGTATGATGTATATACGTTGTCATTATAATTTTTTCCTTAATATATTAGTATAATTATTATGCCCAGTGTTTGATGATGCATCATTGTTCAGTATTATTTATTATCATATGATGTATATCATCTATTATTCCTTATATAGATTTATTCTGTCCTACGTTGCACATATTTATGTACATCTTACTTTCATATATATTTATATGTAATATCTCTTATTTGTACATTATTTCATATCTATTACGTATATATAATCATATGTAATAAATTCGTTATTTTATACCTATAACATATATTATCACACATTGTATATGTATGAACTATAAATGATAGATATATAATTCATGATTATTACAACTATTTATAATTCACCTATAATTTATAATTACATAATTTATATTATTACATTATTATTAATGCATAATATTTCTCCTTTCTTTTTGTTTCCTCTTATATATATATTTTTTATTATCAAACTGAATTACAGAGTGGTTGTAGTTTCATACATTAGGCATTGGATACATTTCTTGTACTGTTTGTTACCTTGTCCTTCATTCCCCCTCCCCCCTCCCCCTTTCCTTCCCCCCCCATTAGTTGTTCAGTAGTTCAGTTCATTTTCACCAGTTTGTAAGTATTGCTTTTGTAGTTGTTTGTCTTCTTTTACCCTCTGTCTCTCGATTTTGGTTTTCCCTTCCAATTCCCTAGTTCTAATACCAGTATACCCGGTTTCCAATATACTCAGATAAGATACAGAGATAGTGTAGGTACAACCACAGGAAGGTGATACAAGAACATCATCAATAATAGAGGCTACAGTTATATATGGCACGTTGAAAGTAGTTACAACTGTGATATAACAATCGTTTCCATAACTTGGAGTTCATTTCACATAGCATTATCTTATGTGTTCATAAGGCTGTAGCTATTGGGCTCCTGTGATCCTCTGCTGTGACTTGACTAAACCTGTACTAATTATTCCCTATAACGGAGACCATAAAGTCCATGTTTCTTTGGGTCTGGCTCACTTCACTTAGTATAAGTTTTTCCAAGTCCTTCCATTTTAATACAAATGGGGCAATGTCATTCTTTCTAAAATTCCATTGTGTATATGTACCACATTTTCCTGATCCATTTGTCTACTGAGGGGCTTCTGGGTTGGTTCCAGATTCTAGCTATGACAAATCGTGTTGTGATGAACATTGTTGTGCTGCTGGCTTTACTGTGATTATGTTTGTGTTCTTTTGGATAGATACCCAAAAGTGGGGCTGCTGGGTCATAGGGGAGTTCTATGTTTAACCATCTGAGGAATCTCCATACCACTTGCCAGAGTGGCTGAACCAGTTCACATTCCCACCAACAATGAAGTAGGGTTCACTTTTGGCCAGATCCCCTCCAACAGTTGTTATGGTTACTTTTCTTGATATAGGACATTCTTACTGGGGTGAGATGGAATCTCAATGTTGTTTTGATTTGCATTTCTTTTATGGCCAGTGATGTAGAGCACTTTTTCATATGTCTCTTGGCCATTCTCATTTCCTCATCGGAGAAGTCTCTTTGTAGGTCTTTAGCCCACTTGATGAGCGGGCTATTGGTTCTTTGCGGTTTTGTTTTGGATGAAGGTAATTTTTTTTAGTTCTGCATATATTTTAAATATGAGGCCTTTGTCCATTGAATGGGCGGTAAAGATCTTCTCCCAGTCTGTGAGCTTTCTGTTTATTCTGCGAGCTATATCCTTTGCCCTACAGAAGCTCTCCAGTTTGATGCAGTCCCATTTGTCCATCCTTTCCTTGATTTGTAGCATTTCTGGGTCTTTGTTAAGGAAGTTCCGTCCTGTGCCAAGGAGCCCATGGGTCCACAAGAAACAATATCATAAATAAATAAGTAAACAAATGATGAAATCTTCAGATGCTGGCCCTACAGCAACCTGAAAACTGAAGGAGCAGGAAGCACAGACTGCAAGTCACTCTTCAGTGGCATTGTGGAGCTGTGCTTCTTTCTCTGTGTCAGAGGCAGAATTCAGGCTTCTTAGACCCTAGTATTCCAACCTACTCCAGAGTTTGGAATGAAAAAGCAGGGTCAACCAATAATAACTAAAAGGAAATGCAAACAGGAAGCAAAAACAACCAACTGATTTCATCCTAATTTTTTATTTTGGAATTTCTCTGAAAGACACTCTTCAAAAGCTAAACATAAGGACTGATAATTCGTCTGTTTAGACTCATCCTTTATTTAAAAAATTGAAAAAGAAAAGAAAACATCAGCATTTCCAATTCCAGGATATATTAACCTTATATTTTTGACATTCAGAGTTCTCTATTACTTTAACATACACACACACACACACACACACACACACACACCTTAATTTCTTAGAACCCAGATTTATTTTAACGCTAAGATTAGACATTCCAAATCAGGGCTCTCTGCTCCTGAGCAGACATTCTAATAAAGCCTCACTGCCAGATATAAAAAGGCCACTGTATAATTTATTAGAGGAACTTTCAAAAGCTCTGATTACTTTTTAACCACAAGGGGGAAACAAAATTACAAGCATCCTGATAAGATCCAACCCTACACTGGGCACTTGCGAATGTGTAGGAGCTACACAGTCTTAGCTCCTCAACTCTTCTGCCTCCTCCTTTGCAGCATGACATGAAGAAGGATTCAAATTCCATGACATTCAGGCTTCTCGCTCCCCTTCAAATGTGCAATTCCATTTTCCTAAATAATGGGAGAGACAGATAAAATAAAAACTCAAAACAACCTCAACAAAGAATTAGCTAACAGGATCCAAGAACTGATCAAGAAAATCATACATCACAATAAAGTAGGCTTCATCCCACAGACGCAAGGATGGTTCAACATCTGCAAATCAATAAATGTAATTCACCACAACAACAGAGCTAAGACCAAGAACCACATCATCATCTCAGCCAATGACCAAAAAGCCCTTAACAAAAATACAACACACATATATATTAAAAGCCCTGGAGAGAACAGGAATAGAGGGAACATTCTTTAAAGCAATAAAAGCCATATACAACAGACCAACTTCTAATAACATATTAAATGAAGAGAAACAAAAACCATTTCCCCTGAGCTCAGTAACAAGGATGCTGAATCTCCCCACTTCTATTCAACATAGGGCTGGAATCCCTAGCCATAGCAATAAGGCAAGAGGAGTGCATCAAAGGGATCCACATTGGCAAAGAAGAAATAAAATTTTCCCTATTCACAGATGACATGATCTTATATCTGAAGGCCCAAAAAAATCTCAGTCCCCAAAGTCCTAGACCTAATAAGCCATCTTGACAAAGTAGCAGGATACAAAATCAACCCACAAATATCAGCAGCTTTTCTGCACTCCAGCAACGTACAAGCAGAAAAGAAAATTATGGAAATAATACCATTTACAATAGCTAAAAAAGAACAAATTCCCTAGGGATTAGCCTAACTAAAGACCTGAATGACCTACTTGATGAGAACTATAAAAAATCTAAAAAGGGAAATCAAAGAGGACACAGGAGATGGAAAGACCTCCCATGCTCATGGGTAGGCAGAATCAATGTAGTGAAAACGACCATATTGCCCAAAATGTTATACAAATTCAATGCAATCCCCATCAAGGTCCCAGCTACATTATTCACTGAAATAAAGAAAGCAACCCATAAGTTCATATGGAACAGCAAAAGACCTAAAACAGCCAGAGCAATTCTAGGCCAAAGAAGGAGTGCAGGACGTATCACAATACCAGATTTCAAGCTCTATTATAGAGCAACCATAAAAAAAAACAGCCTGGTATTGGTATAAAAACAGACTGAAGACCAATGGAATAGAAGAGAAGACCCAGAAATAAAGCCGCACTCTAAAAGTCTGCTGATATTTGACAAAGGAGCTAAAGACAATGGAAAAACATAGCCTCTTCAACTACTGGTGCTGTAAAAACTGGGCAGCCACATGCAGAAAACTCAAAGTAGCCCCTAGCCTATCAGCATGCACCAAGATTAACTCAAAATGGATCAAGGACCTCAACATCAGACCTGAATCTTTGAAACTAGTGAAGGACAGAGTAGGAAAGATGTTAGAACTTACAGGCATAGGAAGGAACTTCCTGAATAGAGTTTCAGGGGCACAACAGGTAGGGGAGAGTCTCGACAAATGGGACTACTACAAAATAAAAAGGTTTGCACAACTAAAGACATAGCCACCAAACTAGAAAGAGAGCCAACCATATGGGAAAGATTCTTCACGAGCAGAGCAACAGACAAAGGCCGAATATCCGTCATCTACAGAGAACTCAAAAAACTAACCCCCTCCAAATGGGCAAAGGAACTAAAGAGATACTTCACAGAAGAAGAGATAAAAATGGCAAAGAAACCTATGAGGAAATGTTCAACATCCCTGGCAGTAAAGGAAATGCAAATTAAAACAACTCTGAGATACCTCCTCACTCCAGTTAGAATGCCCTATACTCTGAACTCAGGCAACAACAAATGATGGAGGGATGCAGGGAAAAAGAAACCCTTCTCCACTGTTGGTGGGAGTGCAAATTAGTACAGCCACTTTGGAGAACAGTATGGAGGTTCCTCGAAAAGCTCAACATAGACCTACCCTATGACCCAGCCATACCACTCCTAGGCATCTATCCTGAACAACAGGTCTCAGGATATCAAAAAGACATCTGCACAGCCATGTTTATCGCTGCACAATTCACAATAGCCAAAATATGAACACAACCCAAATGCCCCTCTACAGATGAATGGATCACAAAATGTACCTATACACAATGGAATACTACATAGGTCTTAGAAACAATAAATTATTGGTATTGACAGGGAAATGGTCAGAACTTGAAGAAGTAATGTTGAGTCAGACAAGCCTTGAACACAGAGAACAAAGGGGCATGGTCTCCTTGATATATGACTGTTAAGGTGGGGGTAGAGGGACACTAGAGACCAGGTCTGCGGGGAAAAAAAAAAAAAACTTCTTGTCAAATGGTATTTACCACAGGTGTGGGTCAGCGAACTTACATTATGAATCTAAAACCAAACAACTACTAAACATAAAAAGGTCTAAAATAGACATCTCAGTGGATCACAATAGCTCAAAAGCTACAAATGTATGATCATATAAGACAAGGATAAGCAAACTCTATTGTTGACATTATATTTAAATTTCTAGGTAAATTTCCTTTGGCGTATGCCATGAGGCTACAGTATATGATTTTGGTACACTGGGTATTGTATATATGCCTACTTGATCTAGGGAAGGGAAAGAAAAACGAGGGTGTAAGATATCACAAGAAATGTTCACACTGCCCTATTATGTAACTGTACCCCTTTTGCACAACTTGTCAACAAAATTTAATAAATAATTAAATAAATCAATAAAACAGAAGGCCTTACCTGTGCAGGAGAAGGCACTATCCCTTTTGTGTTTCCCATTGCTTATACTTCTGTTTGATGAAGAAGCATCTCATGGAGAGCCTGGGCCACAGAATACCCAGAATTATATATATTTTAACTGTTTTCAGGTATAGTAACATCAAGGAGGCCTCATCAGGATAGTTCTCCCACATTATGCAGTCAGACTCAGAATCTGAGCAATTAAGAGAGAAAAACCACAGCCATGCAAGGAAAAAAGTCTTCTGGGTATGTGGAAGTGTTCACTGCCTTGACAAAATCTGTGAATCCGGAAAAATCTGGCTGATGGTGTGAAAAAATTCATGAAGAATCCACAGCCATTCATGTCTTTTCGTGTTAACCATTGCACTCAGTTCCAGCTGAAGTGAAGCAGTAAGGAGACCATAGTAGTGGCTATTGATGTGTCCTTTGAGGACATCTGATAAAGAGCAGGAAACTTGTGGTTACTCAGGACATGATCAAAAGGCCCAAAGGTAAGCTTAAGGGAATGAAAATTGTATGCTCCATGAATGAGAAGATTTCTATTCATTACAATCTCAGCCATAAAGCATATTAAATAACTCACTGAATGAGGTGACAGGATTATCTTTCAGTTTTTGAAAAAATAAAAAATTAATATGCATATGACATATCAATTGTCATTAAATTGTCTCGATCTTTGTCACTATTTCCATCAAATCCTTCCTCCTATAACAATCCCACCCATATATTCTTAGCTCCATTTTCACATATGTACCTTGAATATTATGTTGTAATTTCCCACCCAAATATTTCCTATGCATCTGCTCCTTTGCACACTCCCTTAACACCTACCCCTCAATCAGACAATATATGCTATATTTGTGTGGTGTTCATTTTTATGAACTGATTGTTAGTTTATTACATAGGAGGTAAATATATCACATACACATATGTGCACATGTATCACATACACATATGTGCATATGTATGTGTGTTGTGCTCTACATTTATATCCTATTTAGATGTAATATTTATAGACGAGAGAATGAAGGCCTCCTTTTTCTTTCAGAGAGTGACTTACTTCATTCAACATATCTTGCACTTGCCAGCAGGTATGTCTGTGTGTCTGCATGAGTGTGCCTGTGTGTTTGTGTGTGTGTGTGTGTGTGTGTGTGTGTGTGTGTGTGTGATATCATACGGGTATTAACTCTCAGAGCCCCATGCACTTCCTTGGCTTTTTTCCTCAAACGTTGAACCACAGGACTACAGGTGTGAAACACCAACACCTAGATCAGCATACTTTTACACTTTAAAGTCATTATCCATCTCCTGATTTTATTACAAAAAATTATTGATAATTTTGAAAACTCCAAATAATCTCCTTTTCTGCCCTAAATTTCTGAACCTTTTCCAAATGATGGGAAGCCCATTTTCTTGTATACTCACACTTTGATATCACAAAACTTGATAGGACCCCAAATGCAGCCTCTTATTCTCATTCACCTCCAACACTTGAAATAGCACCAAATTAGACATTTTAAAATATCCCCCCCCCACTCCTCCCACACTCACCTGTGGAAATCTGTAGGGGTCCAGCAATGAGTCTATCAGGGCAGATGAAATCCCGATGGTCCTGTAAGGCCTGCTATAGACTTGCTGCTGCTCCTACAAGAGTAGTTAGGAACTGTAGTTCCCAAAAATTGTAATGAAGGGTTTTTTAAAATGTTGTTGAGAACCTAAATTCAACATTGTATTAAATCCCAGAGTCAAGTTATGTAAAAAATCAGGAGTTTTGTTGATCTTTTCAATAGCAAAAGTCAAGGCCAAAACACACTGGTAGATCTTGAAGGTAAACTTGTGTAATGAGCCCAGAAATTTCAAAGTATTTCAAAACTTATTATTTTGCTGGACTGAATCCTTGCTTCTCTGCCAAGGAATATGTTAAAAAAAAAAACTACACCCAATTGGGATGGAAGGTGTATGTAGTGCCTTAAGCTTGCATATAAGATTATATAAGGATTTGCAGGTAATTTGATATGAATGAGATTCAGAAGCTTACTTGTGCCAATAACCAGAGTTTGTTCATTCCCTGCTACCTCAGGCACCACAGCAAAATCCTCTTGTCCTTTACAGATGGAATAGGCTTTTATGAGACAACAAATATATATATTTGCACTGCAGCTAATTCATTTTTCATTTATTTCATGATTTTTAAATTTTATTGTGGTGTTGATACAGAGAGGGATTACAGTCACCTGCTTCAGGTAATGAATAATGAGTACAATTCTTTTTAACCATGTCTTCTCTTCTGTCATTCTCTCATTATTTTTCCCTCCTGTCCCTACCCACAAGATTTAACATTTAATTTTCCACATAGTGTCTAGTGAGTAGCATTGTTGTAATTTATCAACCTTCTTTGACTTTTTTTGTAAACTCAATCCCCCCCATACAACCAAACAAGAATAAAGGAAAAGAAAATGAAAACAGCAACAATGACAACTAAAAATGTCTCTTGTCTCCTTTTCTTGGAGTTCATTGCATAGAGTATTATTTTATATGATCATCTACACATAGCTATTATTCCATTGTTAACCATTCTTATGCAAATGCGCCTTTGGCCTCAGTGTGTAATGTCTAGAGTCCTATATAATTACCACAGAAACCAAACATTCTGTTGTCTTTATCTTACAGTAACGAGCTCCACCTGTGTGAAAAACTTTGTGTTTTAAGTCAGAGTTTATGTCATGTGGTTATGTGGCAGGCCAGGCTAACTAAAAAATCTTCAATTGAAGAGCATATTTCAGAAGCATAGTGTAATGAAAGCAAGATTCTATAGGAAGCTCTGCTCACAGACCCAACGTATTGAAAAGCTCTTCCTGCAACATCAACCAGAATAAGAGCTCAAATATCAGGTGAGGGAATTTTAGTTACTTTTGAAATTTAATTTTATTTTAAAGGTGATATACAAAGGAGCTATAGTTAAATATGTAAGGTCATGAGTAAATTACTTGTCAAGTTTGTTACCCCTTCTCTCCTTTTTCTCCCACTTTCCCTCCCCCTTAGCCTTCCTCCCCAAGTTGTGTAGTTCATCTCCAACATATTATCTTATTCCTGGGAATCTGGCTTAGTGGTAGAGGGCTTGCCTGGCATGCATGAAGCCCTGGGTTTGATTCCTCAATACCACATACACAGGAAAAGCCAGAAGTGTCATTCTTGAGCAAAAGAAGCACAGGGACAGTGTGCAGGCCCTGAGTTCAAGTGCCAGAACTGACAAAAATTGGAATTTTATTTTTATTTATATAACAAAACAAAAGGGATGCATCGAGCCTTGAGTACCTTTATGGAGAGAGGCGCCTCCAACATGGGTGATGAGGAGAATTGTATGTTAGCTTTACATTGAAATTCCAGTTCCAAGGGTAACATCATAAAATGTAGTGATTACTACTATCTTTTGATCATATTTAGATTGAGAAACTGGAAAGAAGGGAACGTAGGGGACGATAGAGGATGAAAGTACCTTTGTTTCTTCCTCCCATGTCTGTGAGAGTGAGGGTGTGTGTGTGTGTGTGTGTGTGTGTGTGTGTGTGTGTGTGTGTGTGCTGGCACGCATGTGCATATGTGTGTGTACACACACATTCTGAAGAAATTCATATGAAATCAACAACTCATTATTCCAAAAAGCATGGAGGCAAAATGGAAATCCAAATGAGGGACAAAGTGGTTCAAGAAAAGTATTTGTATGCATGAAATTTCACAAGGGAAGCCTATCATGTTAGTTATGTCTTCTAAGGAGAAGAAAAAAGTGATCTTGAAGAAAATCTAAGTGAACATACACAAACTAAGCAGTAACCTGAAAGTAACAATAAAGATATATTGAAAACGTTTTGCCAAAGTTGACAAGTGTTTCAAAAAGCAAATATTTGCATTTGAGAGATTCAGTAGATGTTTATGGAAGCCAAAAGGTAGAAATGTTTTTCTTATATGTAATGACAGAATTTAAAGTTCCTAATGTAGACAGGAATGCAAATGAGATAGCTACAGGCAATATATGTATATATATATATATATCATAAATATATATATACACATATCTAAAACAAGTTATTCCCAGACAAGCACAATAAATAGGATATATTTCACCAGACCTGTTCTACAAGAAATACTAACATATTCTGTCCAAAAGGCAGAACCACTAATGAACTGGAAAAAAATACATGAATGTATAAAACTTACCCATTGTACATAAGGGGGCTGAGAATGTTCTAAGCATGCAAACGTGTTAGCAAACCGATACACAGTTCTTATGCAGAAGGAAAATTATTAATATAAATTTGTGTCATAATTACTGTAGAACAATGTAAAATTAGATCTACAATACAAAAAATGGTGAGAGGAATACACTTCCATTGCAATTTGTATTTGGTTTTAATATTTCATTAACAATATTAAAACATTTCATTATACTTATCTGTACATTTTTTTCTATCATCCGTATTATTATTCCAGGTTATTGTAATTATCCCAAAGTAGCTTTCTGAAATCTGTTTGAAGCTCCTTAATTATGAGAACATCTGTAATAGAGAAATGAAAACTCATAATTCAGAAATAAAATTACATTAATATTGGACTCATTTAATAAACACGGAGGTCTCAAAAAGTAGAGAAAGAGTGGAATAAATAAATCTGGAGAAAAAGTTACATAATGGCAGTAATGAGACATGATCTTTCAACAATGACTGGGAGTGGAAATGCAGAAAATGCTACCTGTAAGAACTAGAATGGCTGAATGAACAAAAACTCAAACCAAATGATAGGTTGATTCCAAGATACTCACTTCAACACCAGAGGTCCTCAGTGATCCCAAGAAAGGAGTGGCATAGGTAGTTAAGGCCAATAAAAGCCAAAAGGAAACAGGGAATTCTGCAGTATGTCACACAGGTAGACTTCAATCAAAGCAATGAAAAATGGAAAATTTGTTATGCAATGAAAGTAGGTATCAAATCTACAAGAGGAAATAGTAACTCAGAATATATATTTTACACGCTGTCCAAACACTGAACTTTATTAGAAGACTTTGAGATAGTCCTCAGTAGAATACTAGCTGAAGTATTTATGGAGAAATCATTCAGACAAATTCAGCATTTCCATGCTGACCAAGTGATTTTCACACACACTAACATGTCAACCAACTTATAAGTAAAACTTCTCTCGTTAACATACAGAATTTTTACAGTAGGGATAATGGAATGGGATAGGAAAGAAAACAGCCACAATTTTTATCTTTCGAAAGTAGATTGAGCACACATGAGATCACATGTAGTAAGGATAGAAATTGAGGCAGAAATTATGTATATAGCATGAGTATGATTAATTTCTCTACCGTAATTCAGTAGTTAAATTATAATTACAGTAAAAGAATTCAATTTAGTTAAATAATTAGTGCATGATGAAGTGAATTGTTTTGTTTTTTTTTTTTTTTGGCCAGTCCTGGGCCTTGGACTCAGGGCCCGAGCACCGTCCCTGGCTTCTTCCCGCTCAAGGATAGCACTCTGCCACTTGAGCCACAGTGCCGCTTCTGGCCGTTTTCTGTATATGTGGTGCTGGGGAATCGAACCTAGGGCCTTGTGTATCCAAGGCAGGCACTCTTGCCACTAGGCTATATCCCCAGCCCGAAGTAAATTGTTTTGCATGCCAAATTTCAAGATATGAACTGAACCTAGGAAGAAATGAAAATGAAAATATTATCAGAATCCATGGATATAGTAAAGGAAGGCTTAAAAGGATACTGTAACAACCTTTTCTGAACTCAATAGGAAAGATACTGAACTAGATAACTTACACTATATCTGAAAGAAAGAGCAAACCAAACACCAAGTTAGTAGAAAGAATGAAATAATCACGTTGAAGAAAAAGAAACCGAATCAAAACACAGCAGCATGGGTTGGGAATGTGGCTTAGCAGTAGAGTGCTTACTTAGCCTACATGAAGCCCTGGGTTTGATTCCTCAGTACCATGCACACAGAAAAAGCCAGAAGTGGCTCTGTGGCTCAAGTGGTAGAGTGCTAGTATTGAGTAAAAGAAGCTCAGGGACAGTGTCTAGGCTCTGAGTTCAAGACCCAGAACTGGCAAAAAATAAATAAAAATCCAGCAGCAATAATCAATAAAATAAAGAGGAGATTCTACCAAAACAAAAGCTCAGGGACAGTTCCCAAGTCCTGGGTTCCCAGGAGAAGAACGATAGAAAGAAAGATAAGCAAACATAGATGTGACATATATCTCCTATAGCAGGGAAAAGATTAATTCCTATCCCATCCATCTTGGCTCTTGATGGTGGACAGCAACCTCAGGCTACAATTATCACACCAGCACTTGAAAAATAGTGCAAATGATAGAGGCAATGACATTTTCTCGGGCAACAGGAATCAAATAGACTGCTAGAATTTCTTGAAATTCCTCATAGCCATTTTTCTTTTCCATGCTTTTTTTCTCTCTCTTATGTTGTACATTCATTTATTAGTGATGCTCTCTAGTGCAGATCAAAAGCCAAGGACACCTATGTGTATAAGAAAAGTAGATCTTGTTTTGTGCAGATGAAATTGTTCCATAGGGATCATTGCTACTTCGTGCCCACATCTGGATTGTGGAGTACACATGGCACAAAATAATGATACAGTGTCTAGTTTGAAACAGTAACTACATGCCTACACAAAGAGAGAGAGGAGAGACAGAGAGCCCGACAGAGAAAGAGAGATGGAATGTGTGTGTGCATGTGCACCTGTGTTATGGTTTGAAATCAAGAGTCTGATTTCATTGTCTTCAACGGTTTTGCTGAAGGTGAGCACTCAGTCTCATGAGACACAGCTACTGTTCCAAATTTTGAGAGATTAATTGGTAATAAAATTCTATGTATTTTCATGCCATGGTTGGCTTCACAACTCAATCTTTAGCTATCAGCTTCCTGAGTAGTTAGATTTACAGCCGTAAACCACTAGAGTGGAAGAAGAATTTTATCATTGTCTTCAAACTATAAGAGTAACCAAAGAAATCTTCTCAGACCAGTGGGCTGTGGGGTAGGAAATGTGTTTGAAGCCTTTTAGTTCTGAACTTGCTACTGATTCAGGTTGTTTGTCATAACATCACTTCATCATCCATGGTGACCGCTGGGATGGTGGAGATTCAGGGACGTGGACATAAAGTGAAGAGCTTAACAGACATGGAAAGGAAAAGCTATGTGAAAGGAAACCAAAGTCCTATCTGACTAGCACGCAGGAAATTACTCAACAACAGTTACAGGATAAAATAATTAAACTGAGCTCTTTCCGGTGCACTAGGGATGGGAGGTTAGGTTAAAGAAGACAGACAGCATTCGTGTATGCATCTAGAGTTCCCTCAGCTGTAGCACATCCTGAGAACGAAACAGGAAATGGAAATACAACAATGTGTTACTTACAGCATGTTCAGTTTGTAGTTGGAAGCATCGCTGTTACTGTGGTCTGTTCCCAAGGTGTAGAAATGGAAAAACCCAGCACTCACCATATCACAATCCATGAGTGTTCACTTCTTCATCTTGGAAAAGCAGCTAGTGCCTGCCAAGGACCTGACGAGGAAGGGAAGATGGAGAAGAAGGAAGGTGAAAATGAAAGGGCACATCCCGGAAGCATCTGCCAACCTGAAATTCTCTCTTGGAGTGAGGGCCAGAGTCTGGTATGTATATTCGTATATCTGTGTATAGGTGTACATGTTACATTTCATTGACAGAGATATACACTGTTGTCCATCTTTCATTGTAGCGTCTTGTGAATCCCCAGGAACAATGTGTAAAGTGATTCCCTGGGGCTCTGCATCTGAGGCCTTGCATACAAGAAAAAAATATTCTTTTGGAAAATATGCTTGCCATTCTCCTTCTTCATTGCAGGTACTATGATTTCCTCTAAGATCACAGATAGTGAGGCTTGGGATGAAGTTATTTTTTGATATATTTGATTCTACATCTGTGCCCAGAAACTTTTTGCATGAAAGCTATTTGGGATGAGGCTACTGGATTGCATCAGATGGTGCATGGAAATGGCCAGAATATAATCTGCGCCAATGAGATATCAACCAAAGTTATTAGTACATTGTATCCACAGGGTCAGTTCACAAACTCAATGTCCATTAAAGCCATCAGGTATTAATAGTTGATTCAAGCAGGTTTCAATAAGAATTCTCTGTGCATAGCCCTCCACAAATGCACCATGTTACTATTGCCCAAGGAAGCAGCAAGGCTGCCATTTCTCTTCAAAAAGTCAGGGCCAATGCCAAAATTGAGTTGTCCATTTCCATCCTGAACTTTTACCTTCCAACAGGTTATTTTTACTAAACTTTCTAACTTAGAAAAGGTTACTTTCCTGATACACTTCTCTAAGAACATAGAGTAATTGATGAAATTCTTCTTAATTCTATGTTTTCCTCTTGTCAAAATATATTAAACCCAAATTCCATGGAGAGACTTTGCTCACCCTGGAGAAGATACATCAGGACATTGAACACACTCTGTGCATACCTGCAGTGTTGGATGTACATTATGTTACACTCGCCCATAACCATGCTGTGGCTATCACAAAAGCATGAAGGACTTAACAGTACAAAAAATTTTAAAATGAAGGATGCGAAAAAAAAAAAAAAAACCTTTCGAATGAGATTGATACTGGTCTATTATACCTGCATATTCATTGCATTATACAGGATTTTATCACTGAATTTAAAAATTCTTGTTAGCATATGTACAGAAGTCTTATTGAAATATATACATGTATGCATGCAATGGGCTTCAGCCTCACAAGGTAATGGCAGTGATTAATACCATAAATATTTTTATAGTTTCTTAGTGAAAATACATACAGATTTTCATAATGGATGATGATTCGCATGTAAGTATGCTCTTTCTCTTTATTCTTGGCAGCATTTGTTACTAGATACTAAGGTAGACATTGTCAGTAGAGTAAGATAAAATTCACTGTCATTTGGCTTTGCATTTTCCTTATCACAAAGAGGTTTAGTATATTTTTGTATACTTTTGTGAGGCCTGTATACTTCTGGTTTTGAGAAATGTCTTTAAGTTTATTTTCCAATTAGTCAGTTGTCCAATTTATTCCTTAGGAGTTTAGGTTTCTGTGCTTCCAGCATATTATGGTTATTAATCCCTTACCATGTTTTTAATATGCAAAATCTGTACACCATATATTGTCTGTTGGCTTTTTACTTCATGTGCCAAAAGTTTTAGTTTAATATAATCCCCTTTGCCAATTCTTGCTTTTATTTCCTGCCTGTATAAAATTTTTCATTGTTGTTGCTCTTTGTGCTGTAGTGCTTTATCTTAAGCTTTAGCTCTTTAATATTTTGGGGCTTGAAAAACAAGGTAAAAATAAAAACCAAGGTCATTGGCAGCTTAAGCCTTCCTGGACATAGTATTTAGGAGAAGATGGGTGCAAATATGATCACAGAGAAAGAAACTCTGTGAGTGGAGCCATTCACTGAGCACATTCCTTGACTTCCTGTGTCCTCATGTGACCTTTGCAGCCAGAGGGAACATAGCTCACTCATAAACCAGAAGAGCCTCTGCAGCCAGCCTTTGCTTCTGGGACTCTGAGAAAAGCCCTTCAGTGGATGAATAGACAAAGAAAATGTGGCCTATGTACACAATGGAATTCTACACTTCCATCACAAAGGAAGATATTGTACCATTTGGGAGGAAATGGGAGGACTTGAAAAAAAATATATATTAAACAAAGTAAGCCAGACCCAAGTAAATCCCAGGTTGCATGACTTTCCTCATTTGTTGTAACTACAATATGCCTATAAATTTACAATTAAACACACTGGATGGTAAAAGTCAAAAAAATACACTTCAACATGATAAAAAATACAGGATTCTAGATAAGAGGACCACAAAGGATCAATTGCTATGTACGTGAGATAAAGAAGACTTATTTATGAAGAGAGTACCAGATTCCTTCTGGAAGGAACAGCCTTAACCTAGATATAGACAGAGCAAGGATTCTGAAAGAAGGAGAGATTAACCACAGAGGATTATCTAGGAAGGAGCTGGTTTTCCTTACACATTACATCAAAGAATCATGTAATGGCATTTCTCCAGGCACTGAGCATAGACACATGCACACACTCATGCACACACACAAACTAGGCTAGGGCTCTCTCTCCATATGTATGTCTATATAAAGAGATTAATTATGACAAAGCAAACACACAACACACACACATATATACATAGAGAGAGAAAGAGAAGGAGAGAATATATGTATGTATATATATATACACACATGCATAGGTGTATGCATATTTATCTATGGCTGGTGAAAGTAGAAAGCCATGTGGTTCAGGTAGAAAATAGTTTATTTGGGAAGGCCAAACTTCTGAGCTCTAGAGTATGGCCTAGCACATAGCTGCCTGACTACTCATGGAGAGAGATTCCATAAGGGAAGGAAAGAAGGAGGCATGACTGAAGTGAATGAGGGAGAGACCTCAGAGGAGGTGGAAGTGATCTCAGAGCCTAGAGGACCTCCACTGTCATGCAGGTGGGTGTGACCTGTTACCTTGGCTACAGGTACTGGTGGAAGATCATGCGCAATCTTGAATGCAGAGGAAATAAAGTGGATGGAGTCTATGTCTGGATATAGATAGAGAGAAAACAAACAAAAGGGCCAATATTCCTGGATGGACCTAAAATATGTGCATATATATGTATGTGTGCATGTGTGTATGCGTGCATATATATGCACACATATACACATGTATATATACATATATATATACTAAATACATATGTATATCTACATACTATATTTACTATAGCTATATAGGTAGATAGACTGATAGAGAAGGACACACACACACACACACACACACACACTCACAGAACCAAATAGAAATAATCCTGTCCTCTGATAATTTTCTATGAGGCCAGTATGCCTTGGACCTCTCTACATTTCTAACTCAGTTCAGCTTTTGGCCTAGCGATTTTAAAAGTTATTTGGAGTGATTTTATTACAATTATTTCCTTGATTTTTTTTTCTAGAGACAGGGAGAATGAGGAGGAAAACAGCAAATTATCTTACTTTGAAATTGTACTCATATTCAGGAGCCAGATACATTTACTTCCTTTTCTAAGCTAAAGAAGAGTCACTGTTTTCCATCCTCACTGGGTCATCTTTAAAATGTTTGAACTCGACATTTTCCTTTTAGATCTCTTTCAGATTGTGTTCTTCCCTGGGTGCGAGGCTCCACATTGTCTCCTCTATTCTAATGGGAGAATCAGCTACTTCCAAATACAGTGCTGAAAGGGATAGTCTGGCTTTCCCCCCTATATATAGGTCACCATGATGCTTTTTGATTTATCCTCAAAATAATTCTTTAAAGCATCTGTTTAAATGTTACCATGTGATGTGGGCCGGTAAATCACAAATCAAAAGAGAAAAAAAATATAAATAAATCAAAAGAGGTCCTTTATAAGAAGCAAGGGTAAATCAGATGTTTTGATTCAAGAGACCCATAAAATGAGAAGTTTGAGGTGACCTAGTACCAAAATAATCATGAGACATCAAGACTGTCAAGTACAGCATGGAATTATATTTTGTGCTTTTACATTGAATAAATAACATTTTTCATTTTACACAGGGACATGGTAATATGTGTACATGAGATTTGGGATACTGTGCAAAGTCTCCACTACAGCACTATTCACAAAACAATTTCATCACATTCTCTGCATTTCCTTAATTTATTCCAATTAACCAACATAAATGCAATTTAAGTTGAAATAATTAAAATATATATAAAACTCCCCCCTCTCTGAGTCATTAATTTCTTAGGAAATAAAAATAAAACAAGAATATTCTATTCACTGATTAAAGAAATATTGTATTTATACAAAGTTTGAAAAGCTTTGCTCAAACTCATACAATACTGGCATCTCACTGAGACTTAAAATTTAACAAAATAAAAGCTGTGCTATTGAAAATGCAGACTTTGGACAGCTCTCTGTCACCTAGCAAAAAGAGTGTGATATTCTACTGGAACTAAATTAAAAGTGTTTAGCAGCACTTTGAGGAAGCACAAAATCTTCTGGGGTGTGGATAAAAACAGGAAGAAATAGCCAGGTACACAGTAACTCATGCCTCTAATCCTATCTTCTCTCAGGAGACTGAGATCTGAGGATTTTGGTTCAAAGCCAGAATGGTCATAATACTTTGTGGGAATCTTATCTCCAGTCAATCACCAAGAAGCCTGAAGTGGATGTGTGGCTCAAGTAGTAGAGTATTAGCCATGAGCAAATTTTAAAAAAAGCTCAGGGACAGTAAACAGGCGCTGAGTTCAAGCTGCAAGATTGACACTAAAACATTAAAGGATGAGCCCTATACACTTTGTCTCTAGGCATTCCAACAGAGTGAGACCAATGGAAGATATTCTTAGGAGAGGAACACAAAGGCACAACAGCTATGTGCATCCTATCGTAAAAAATGCTATTTACTGTAACGAATTCAAGTAAAGGGAAACAACGGTTTGTTTTTCATGGTTGTTATTTTTGTTTTCATTCCCTTTGGTCTTGTTCGTTCATTTATTGTCTTTAGGTGTGTGAGTGGGGGCACAGAAATGGAGGGACCAAATGGAGTTTAAACAAATGAAGCGGTGCGGTGGTACTTGCTAGACACTGTGTTGAAAGGAAGGATAAAAATTGTGGGTGGGGGTGGGAAGGAAAAACTGGGACAGAGAGATGCATGGGGTGACATTGTCCAAAAGGAAATGTAATATTTCTATGAAATTTGTAATTGTAATTCCTCTGTATATCACCTTTACAACAATAATAAAACAATACAAAAAAAAAGAAAATGAAAGAAATAAAATGTGGCTAGTAAGAACAAAATTCCTAAACATTTATTGTCAGCAATCTGCCTTCTGTGCACACCCAGAGTAACAATACATTGAATCCCATTTCCCTCTGCTCTGACATCTCTGTCTGTCCCTCTCTCCTACTCCACTCTCTCCACTTTTTCATTCCCCTCCCCCATCTCCTTTTCTCTCTGCTGTTCTTTTTTGCCTTTTTCCCCTCATTTTAGTCACAGTAAAACTACTCTCAGGAATCATCACCCAGGGCTGGGAATATGGCCTAGTGGCAAGAGTGCTTGCCTCCTACACATGAAGCTCCCGGTATCATTCCCCAGCACCTTATATGGAAAAAGGCCAGAAGGGGCTCTGTGGCTCAGGTGGCAGAGTGCTAGCCTTGAGCGGGAAGAAGCCAGGGAGGGTGCTCAGGCCCTGAGTCCAAGGCCCAAGCAAGACTGGCCAAAAAAAAAAAAAAAAGGAAAAGACTCATCACCCAGGATTTTATCCTCTAAGATGAAGGGCTTCCTCCTCCCATTCTGTGATTTCTTGAGGCTATCTTGTTAATATCCTGCTGCTCCCCTTCTGGGTGCCTGAACATTCTTCTTGGATAGATGTAGCAGAAGAAGAGAATTTACCAGTTTTATGTGTCATTATGTATACACTTAGCCCTTCGCCTAGCCCTTTGCCTAGCTCAAAAGACACCAAAAATTGGAATAAAGATTAAGTACATATTAAATAGAAAGAATGAAATATATATAAGGAAAAATGTAAGCAATTCACCCTTATTCATTGAAGTAACATTTCCATAATATAAACAAACATAAGACTGGAAAATTACTCTAGATTTAGTTCAGAAATTGTATGTAGTAATCAAATATATGAGTTTAGTCTTAACAATGATTTATTTCGACTTCAATGTCTTTTATCCCTGAAGCCAGGCAGAAAAATTCTGTCTGTCCTTAACAAGATGATGTAGCACTTGGGGGCAAAAATGCAGCCCAGGAGCCCTGTACTGGAGTCCAACATGGAGAAGACCTCCACAACCACCATGACTTTGCCCTTGGCACTGTGGTAGATAAGCAGGAAGCTGAGCCACACACTGCAGAACACCAGCATGCTGAAGGTCAGGAACTTGGCTTCATTGAAGGTGTCAGGCAGGTTCCTGGCCATGAAAGCCATAGTGAAGCTGGTGAGGGCCAAGGAGCCCAGGTATCCCAAGACACAGTAGAAAGCAGTGAGGGAGCCCTTGTTACATAGGATGATGAGGTGGCCATGTTCAGAGTGTGTGTGTGTGTGTCAATGAAAGGAGGAGAGGTTCCCAGCCAGAGTCCACAGAAAGTCACCTGGCACAGAGTGCAGATGGGAATGATGAAGTTAGGAGCCCCTGATACCAGCAGCCAGTTCATCCTTCTCCTGGGAGAAGTGACCTTGAAGTCCAGAACCACAGTTACAGTTTTGGCCAAGACAGCATAAACAGCTACAGTGAATGCAACTCCAAATGTGGTTTGCTGTAGAATGCAGGTGACTGTGCTGCGATGGCCAATAAAGAGCAAGGAACAGAGGAAACAGAAGATAAGGGAGATGAGCAGGATGTAGCTGAGAGCCGGATTATTAGCCTTGACAATGGGGGTGTTGTGATGTTTCACAAAGACCCCAAGAACAATTGCTGTGAGTGTAGATAAACCAAGAGCCATACAGGCCAAGCCCATTCCCAAAGGCTCTCCATAAGCCAGGAAACTTGAAGTTCTTAGGAGGCACTTGTTTCTCTCTCTCTTGGCATATTGATGATCTGGACACTTCACACACTGCTCCATATCTGGTGAGGAAGACAAGTTACCATTATTCCCTTTTCACTGCTTAAAAGGAAATTAGGAAATCTCTCCCTAGAAAAAAATTCTTATACATCAATAATGACTACCATAATCTTCATTTGACCAAGTATTACCAGATATGTTTAGCATTATTTCTTTGTAACTTCATCATGTTTCTACACTTGTTTTCAGAAGTCTAGTTGAAACTACTTGCAATGAATACCATTCATATTGTTCCTTGGCATTCCTAATGTCCTAACAATGACTTTATACATTTCTTCGTGCTTCCATAATAATTCTCAGATTCTTGCGTATAACTCAATGTCCTTATTTAAAACGACTAGTGGATCTTGCATTTTTCTCTATGTCTCTGTGCAATGTAGCTAGGAGCACTGTGGTCCTTCCTTGTAATTGTGACATTTGCTTCTCTTACTCACCTGTAATGCACATGGGAATACAGAATATAATCACTCTTTGAAGTTATAGAGTAATGCCATGCACAACACTTGTACCAAACCAGAGCACTTGCTTTGTTTTTAGAACAGCTATGGCACTAGGAAATAAAGATTTATAATGTAAAAGCAATTTTGAGAAAGTTGTAGACCACATCCTTGAAAGGATTTTGCACATCATATGATAGAAAATTTGCTACCATTACTGGGTAGTTAAATAAATATGCATACAATATACTAGAAAAAGTTAATCCTATACACAATTCAGAGCACATGATTTGTTTTAGTTTTTTTTTTCAGCAAGCAGCACCATCCATTGTTGCAAGTAAATTACTACTTAGTGAATGAAGGAGGACTTTGCAACCCCAAGACACAACTTTTGTAGTACTTTGCATGTTTTATGGGGCACTACGAGAGAACAAGTATTTCTCCCACCACTGTGAACTTACCTGTCCCATTGACCATCTCATTCTCTGTGCAAGGAGTACAATCAAAGCAGCAGGCAGCCTTTCCCTCCAGAGGAGATTTCCTGAATCCAAGACCACAGAACTTACTGCAGACAGAATGAACAGGCTGGGGAAAATCAGACATGTGTCAGAAACTGTTTACGCTTTTCCTAACATTCCAAAAGTTCCATTATTAGAACAACTTAGATTCACAAAAGGGTTATATGTTATCTCATTCAATGATTACTTTCATGAAAGACACCTAAGTAACAGCTCAACTAATCATTAAATGAAGCAACCAGAGTACAGAACCAAATAAACCTTTCAGACACATGAAGCCATTCCTTAGGTAATTTATCGGTGTTAGAATCCTGCTAAGAAATGTGCAATTTGTATTTTATGACAATGTGCAAAATTAACATTTTTAAACAAACTGAGTTTTTCTTGGATGATGCTGATCCTGGAGCTTGAACTCAGTGTCTAAGCAATGTCCTTGAGCTGTTTTTATTCAAGATGAGTAATGGGCCACTTGATCCACAGCTCCAGCTTAGTTTTTGTTAGTTTAATGACATAGAGTCTCACTTATTTCTTGCCTGCTGGGGCTCTAAAATGAGCTTTAATCTGAGAACTGAGGATGTTAATCTACCAAGTAGATAGGATTACAAGCATCAGCCAGCACTCAGGATCTCTTTTGCAGTGGTTAAATGAAGATAACAATTTCACAGGTGTTCCTGCTTGGCCTGACTTCAAATCAGGATATTCAGAACTGAGTAGTTAGTGTTACAGGAGACAGTTGCTGGCATTCAATCAGGTATATATTTTAAGTGTGAATTTTACTTACGTATTTGTTCTAAAAATCACTAGAATTAAATCCAACCCACCTCTGTAGTTCCTGAGGCCCACTCTACCATATTTTCAGAAAAAGACAGTTGATGATCATGTAGAGCAAATGGAGAAAACTTTCCTATTTTCACCTGAAGATCAAGACCTTCTGGAAAATTCCAAATGTTCACAATGTCATACTCTGCCTCCAATTTGCTTTTATCATCTAAAATCACTCAATCGACAGCAGGATTCTGAAATTGGGTGTTCTTCAGAAAAGGGTGCAGCTACAAGAGATACATCATCTTATGGTGAACTACATCCCAGTGGTTAGACAGAAATTAAGAAAATTAGAGCTAGGAATTAAAAAAAGCTCCTGAGAGTCTTTAATCTCTGATTCAGAATGCAAGAAAAACACAGACACCTGATGAATTAGTCCAGAAGAAAATCTTTGCAGGAGTAAAAATAATTTTCCTGAATGCTGGTCACTCAGCAAAGTGCTAGAAGTCCTCTTTTCAAGAGAAACCTATTTCATTTAAATAATCATAAAGGCAGAAATTCTCAGATGTCTAGTTAGAGTTTTCCACAACAATGAATTCTATTAGGGTCTAGAATTATAGTTTGAGATTGTTCATGTTTTAATATCTAAAGGAGAATGAAACTAGGTCACTTATTAAAAATATACTTTTGCTCATCAGCTCATGCTTAGAAACTCATATGGAAAAGGTGCTAATAACTTGCCAAAACATTATCTCTGTGTGCATTCTGGTTATTAGTCAGTAGAAAAATGTATAGAAATATGGAATTAATTTATTGCTTGTTACTGGCCTTTTTTCCTTAAGAGCACATGAATACATGTCTAGAAAAACCTCACAGACATTTACAGAAATATAATTACTTTAATTGGGGGAACATAACTAAAATAATTAATTTCATGTGGTAATAAAGTCCTGTACAAATTGACAGTTCTGATGAGGTGTGCCATCAGAAACAGAAGGCCTTACCTGTGCAGGGGAATGCACTCTCCCTTTCCTGTTTCCCATTGTTTGTATTTCTTACTGATGAAGAAACATCTCATGGAGAACATGGGCCACAGCATACACAGCGTTGTACACATTGTAACTGTCTCCAGACATAGACATGTCAAAAATGTGCCCAGGCAACCAATCCAAGGAGGCCTCATGAGGACAGTTCTCCCATGTTACATAGTAAGACTCAGAATCTGAGCAACTAAAAGACAGAAACCACAGATGAGCAAGGAAATAATCTTCTGGGTATGTGGAAGGGTTAACTGCCTTGACAAAATCTGTTAATCCAGAAACATCTGGGTGATGTTGTGAGAAAATGAGAGGTACATGGGATGAGCCTAGCATGAAATATCTCTTTCTGATGGTTAAATCCCACTGTGAGTTCAGGATAAAAACTTTGCCTTTTACTAATAGTTGCTCAACACAGCTCACTAAATCTAGTAGAGATTCATCATCACCGTAGATGATGAGGACATTTGCTGAGGATTTATTAATCTGATTATAAAGGGACGTGACTTTGAGTGTGTATGATAAACAGTGGGTTGGAATAGCTAGCTCAAAGGCTATAGAAACTCTGTTCTTGGCCATTTTTTTTCAATGCAGGAAGAATCCACAAACCTTTCTCATCTTCTATGGTAAACAGATCCACCCAGTTCCAGTTGAAGGGAATCAGTAAGGAGACCATGGCAGTAGCTATTGATGTGTCCTTCTGGGCCATCTGATACAGGGCAGGGAACTTTTAATGGTCACTCAGGCCTTGATTAAGAGGCCCAAAAGTAAGCTGAAAAAATAAAAATTGGACAGCCCATGAAGGAGAATATTACCATCTATCACAATCACTATCGTGAAGTATATTAAGTAACCTATAAAATAAGATGGAAAGTCATTTTCTCATTTAAACATTTTAATTGCTTTTAATTATTGTGAAATGTACTCATACAATGCCTTTGATCTCTGTCATTATTTCTATCTATAACTCCTATCTCCAGCAACCACATTCATTCCAACTTCCTAAGTCCGCTTAACATAGGTACATTGATTATTATCTTGTATTTTCCCACCCATCTACTTCTATTCCCCATTCCTCTGCTCTTTTTCAGATACCTTTAATATCTATCACCCTCAGACAGGCTTCACCTTTCTATTGTTCACTTATTTTTATACTGTCAGTTATTTGGTCAGACAATACATCATGGACTTCAATTCCTATATGTAGCATAAACTAGCCAGATAGATCATGCACATACAAAAGGCTTTGTGTGCACTTCATGCTTATTTCATAATTCATGAACATATTTTAGATCTAATTTTCATATATGAGAGAACGCATGTCTTTTTTCTTTCTGAGCTTGACTTTATTAAACATAATATCTTGCACAAGTGCATGTTTGTGCATATGCAAGCTAGCCAGTAGAGCTCAATGAACTCAGGGCCTCATGCATTAACTTGACTTTTTCTGCTTAAGGCTAGCACTCTGTCAATGGAACCACATATTCACTGTCTGCTTTTGGCTGACTAACTGGACATAAACATTTCTTGAGTTACTGGGATTAGAGGCGTGAGCTACCAGCACACTGGTCATCATAGCTCCACACTTTAAAATCATTTCCTATTTCTTGCTTTAAAAAAGAATCACTTTGGGTTTTTTTTTGCTCTAATTTTTCTATCCTCTTTTCTAGACATGGGACTATAAATATCCAATTATTTTGAACTCTATCTTTTTGGATATCACAAAATTCAATAGGCTCATAAATCTAGTATCTTCCTATCATTCTTTTCTCTCAAGTGAAATGGTACTACATTAGACATTTATTTAATATCTTCTCACTTTCTCACCCTCACCTTTGGAAAACTGTAGAGGCCTAGCAACATTCCAATCTGGGCAGATGTTAATCGTGTTGGTCCTGTCAGCACTGCTATGGACTTGCTCTCTTTCATACAGGAGTAGTTTGGACTCTTGTAATTCCCAAAGAGGCAAATAGAGGGATTTTTAAATGCTAGCCAATGTCCAAATTGCACATCATAGATATCAAATCCCAGAGTCAAGTTGTGTAAAAGATGAGAATTTGTTTTTATTCCTTCAACAGCAAAAGCCAAGGCTAAAACAAACTGGTAGTTTTTGAAGATAAACCTAAATAATGAGCATAGAAATTTAGGATGAGTAATTAAAAACCTATGATTTGATGGATTGAATACTTGCTTATATTTTTGCCAGGGAATAGGTTAAAACATTGCACTTATGAGGTAATACTTGGATTGTGGACCATATCTGACATGAAATAATGATTTAGTAACTTCTTGTCTACAATAAAAGAGACAGAGAGAGAGAGAGTGTGTGTGTGTGTGTGTGTGTGTGTGTGTGTGTGTGTGTGTGTCTGAGTATATGTGTGTTTCTTAGGGTTTGAAAAGAAAGCCCGGACACTCTAATAGAATATTTTGGCTCAAGGATAGCAGTCTGCTACTTGAGCCAAAGCCCCACTTCCAGTTTTTGGCTGGGTAATTAGAGATAAAATTCTCAAGGAAGTTCCTGTCCAGGTTGGATTCAACCCACAACACAGATATCAGCCTTTTGCTTAGATAGGATTACAATCAAGAACCACCAGACTACAATAAGAATTTCAATCAATTTCTTCAAAATATGTGTCACAAAAGAAAAAAATTTCAAACACTGGCCAGTTGGGAAGAAAGGTTTCTTTAAGCTTTGGTACAGAATTCATGCCACTGACACAGGTTGTGTCTAATAACATCCCTTCATTATCACCCACGATAGCTGGGATGCAAGAGATACAGGGATGTTCAAATAAAGTGAACAACTTACACCCTGGAAAGGAGAAGGTACACTGCATGAAACAAGAGTCTTCTACTGATAGGGAGAAAGTCACCCAGGAGTACTTGTAAAGTAGAATAATGAAACTGAGCTGTTTCTGGTACACTAGGGATGCGAGGTCAAGGTAGAGAAGACAGAGGATATTGTTTTGCACACACAAGTTCCCTCAGCCACTGCCAATCCTATAAACAGAACAATAAATGAAAATAGAATGATAAGTTGCTTACGGCTTATTGTCTTCTTTCCTGGAAGCATCACTGTTACTGCCTTCTGTTCCTAAAGTGTAGAGAGGGAAAAATCCATCCATCAGCACATCTCCATCCATGTGGGCTCAGTGCTTCATTGTAGAAAAGCAGCCTGCCAAGGACTTGAGTGCCTGCCAAGGAGTGCCTGCCAAGGACTTGAGAAGGGGAAGCTGGAGAAGAATGAGTATGAAGATCAAAAGGCACATCCCTGAAGCATCTGCCAAACTGAAATTCTGCCTGGAAGTAAAGCTTGCAGTGGCAGCTATGTATACTCATATATGTCTGTATGTATGCATATGTGTCCTTTCATTGGCAGAGATTTACACTATAGCTAATGTTCTTTCATCTAAGCCTCTTGTGGATCTCCTGGGAAGAATGTGTAAAACTCTTTCCTGAGGCTGTGAATCTGTGGCCTTCTATCCAGGAGAAAAACATGAGTTGGAATATATTTTTGCAGATTCTCCCTCTTCATGCAGGTGTTATGATTTCCTCCAAGAGGACAGATAGTGAAGCCCACAGGAAGAAATTTTCTTGGATAGCTTTCATCCCACATCTGTGTCCAAAATCTATTTGCATGAAAACCATTTGGGATGATGCCACTGGATTGCCTCTGAGAATGCCATGTCAACTACAGATGAAATGGCAAGAAAAAAAATTACTGTGCCAATGAGATGACAACCAACGATATGAGGGTATCATGCCCATAGGGACAAATCATACACACTATGTTCCTTAGAGCCACAGAGAATTGCTTGTTGACCCAAACAGCTTCCTGCACGTATTCCATATGCAGAGGCCTCTGCAAATGTACTCATTTCATATTGCCTAAAGCAGCAAGGGGGCTGCTGACACCAGTAATCAATCAATACCAAAATTGAGTCTCACAATTCCATTCTGAACTTTCACCTTCAAACAGGTTATTTTTTCTTTACACTTTCTAGTATAGATGAAGTTATTTTCATGATGCACCTGTCTGAGAACAGGTGGTAATCATGTCATTCTGTATCCTACGCCATAATCAAGATAAACAACACTATGCTTCCACTTGTCAAAATATATTAGATCCGAATTCTATGCAGAGACCTCAATGGCCTCAGAGAACGGGGCCATTGTATGTCATTTTTTGGCAATTTTCACCCAATTATGTTTTCAAAATACTGAACTCAGGGCCTTGGTGCTGGCCCTTAGATTTTTCTGCTAATGGCTGGTGCTCTACCACTTGAGACACAGCTCTACTTCTGGCATTTGGTGGTTAATTGGAAATAAGAGTTTCATGAACTATTCTGCTCAGGCTGGCTTTGAAACTAAATCCTCAAATCCTAGTGTCCTATGTACCTAAGTTTATAATTGTGAGTCATTGCTTGCCATCTTGAACGTTTTTTTTGGTATGCAACTGAAATGCTGCTTTTCCCTAGTGAATTTAATGAATTTCATGGTTCACCCACCTCCCTTCCCCCTAATCATCTTCTATTTGTCTTTTAGTAGTTTTATGTGGCCAAGTTTCCTGTTGGTTGGTACACAGCTGACTCTACAAGAAAAGCTGATTTTTATTCACACATTCCAATTTCATGTATTGAATGAAAACCAAGATGAACATGCCCTTTGATTTTATTGGCTTAGCTCATGAGTTTGCTTTCACTCATCCTTATTCTGATATGGATGGAGAAATTCCATGGCTGGAATTAGTGATTAATGTGGTAGGAAGAGAACAGAAATTTCTAGAAGGGCTTTTGCAGCTTTAGATGGCCAGAATTAGCCATGTTTCTCCACCAGATTACAATCAGATACTGAGAAGTGTTTCTTGACTGTGGACATTATGAGCAGCAGTAACTTTGGCAGGCATTGAGGTCTGCACTAATGTGGTTTCAGGCTTTTCCCTCTTTGCTGAGCCAGAACTATATTTCCCAGAATTCCCTTGTTAAAAATGACCTCTAGCTCCATGGGACTTGGATGGTAGAACAGAAACAGTAGCTACTAGGATCTGAAGGAGAGGTCACCAGGGCCAGTGTAGCTCACATTTGCTCTCCTGTCCCTCCTGGAATATAGTCAACAGCTGTCTGCCATTCTGGAATCTACATTCAAGTCAGAGGTGTGTCCAGTGTAATTGTGCAGGGTGCCATCTTTTTTGTGAGGTCATCTCTTCTTAGAATTTGGAAGTGATGGAAGCTGACTGCAAATTCCACTTTTCCCTCCTGGGCTTATCTCATCCATGCTCTCCTTTCTACCCAGATAATTTATGATTTTTTCATTTATTTAATCTAATTTTTAACCACCTGTGAGTCCCACGGTGTGACAGTGATGTTAGGAACCCCAGGCAGGACAGAATCCTTTCCATAGAGCTGTGCGCTCATCTACACCCTACTTCCATAATATGCAAATCTCTGCAATAACTATTTATTCCTGGTTATTCTGGCAATTTTAGATTTCCTGGTAAAACCCTCACTGGTGGGTCATCCTTATGAAACCGGGCCAAATTTTAAAGTGTGCATGGGGTCAGTGAATTTTTGACTACCATTCTAAAAGGGAAGATTCACTATGAAATCCTTGATTCATGTTGAAAGAGAAGAAAAAAGGAGGGACAGAAAGGATAAAATTGTCAAAGTGAAGCAGCCAGAAAATAAAAAGCCAGAAACAGGAGTTCTCTGTACAGATTTGAGAGAGGGATGATGGGTACCAAGCAGGTCCTGTCTCAGATTGCAGAAGATATTGCCACCTTCAACACTACCTTCAGCTTCATTTTGGTCCCCAGGACCAGAGATAAAGGAGGATGTGATGATT
Organism: Perognathus longimembris pacificus; assembly: GCF_023159225.1. NCBI lineage: Eukaryota > Metazoa > Chordata > Mammalia > Rodentia > Heteromyidae > Perognathus > Perognathus longimembris. The sequence continues at coordinate 44,588,520 of NC_063178.1, forward strand.
TCAGGAAGATCCACAATGCAACAATAATTGTGAGACTTTCCCAGTTTAGTCCTACTGACCTGAGAAATGAATCTCTGCTCCTATGCATTTTCTATCTGTATCAACTGTATAACAGGTGGGGTTTTGGTGCCCCAAATCTGTGTTCATGAGGATCGACATGGTACAGAGGTGCATGGCACAGGGAGTTCTGGTTGTTTTGCCCTCAAAACACCCAGCTGTCCAGAGACAAGCAAAGGTTGTGGTTCTGAAAGGAGGGGGATCTTGCCATTCTACATTAAAAAAAACCTATGCTGGGTACCAGTAACTGACAGTTGTATTCTTAAGCAAATTTTATCAAGGATTTGGGGCATGCTGTTTACATTCTTAAAAATGCTTGCCTTTCCAGATGTTTTGAGACAGTGCACAAATTTCTGTTTATTTTAGCATGGGAATTTTGAGGGAAGGGTGATCATGACAAATTATTGAATATGCTACCTGATGCCTGCGTGCCGGACTTCCTGACTGTCATGATCACCCTTCCCTCAGAAATCTCAGGCTTCAATAACAGAAAAATTTCACAAGAAAACACAGCTAATATTACATCACAATGTACATCATTTGCTCAACGAATCTGATTGCACTTAAGCACAATATATAAAGGATTTGGAGGCATGTTGTATACAGCATTTAAAAGGCTTGGCTACCCAGATAGATAGAGACAGCGCACAAATTTCTGTTTATTGTTGCCTGGGATTTCTGAGAGGAGGATGATCATGACAGGATGTTGACTGTACCTCCTAGTGCCTGACTTTCTGCCTGCTTGCCTGAGTACTTGTAATGATCACCATTCTCTCAGAAATCCTTGGCTGCAATAAACAAAATATTATCAGGAAAACCTAGCTATTATTATGTCACTACTGACATTATTTGCTGAACCAATCTGGCTGCCCTTAAGAAATGTATAAAATAATTGGGGGACTGTTGTTTACATTATTAAAAATGCTTGCTTTCCCAGATGTTTTGAGACAGTGCACAAATTTCTGTTTATTGTAGCCTGGGATTTTTGAGAGAATGTTGATCATGGCAGAATGTTCACTGTTCCTCCTAATGCCAGCCTGCCTGCTTGCCTCCCTGCCTGCCTTCCTGCCTGCCTGCTTGCCTCCCTGCCTGCATTTCTGCCTGCCTGCCTTCCTGTGATGATCATCCTTCTCTCAGAAATCCCAGGCTACATTAAAAAATTACAACAAAACATAGCTACTATTGTGTCATTGTGGACATTATTCACTCAACCAAGCTGTCTGCCCTTAAGCACAATGTATAACAAATTCGGGGGTATGTTGTATACATTATTATAAACACTTGTCTTTCCGGATGTGTTGAGACAGTTCAGCAAGTTGTGTTTATTGTAGCCTGGGATTTCTGAAAGAAGGGTGTTCACTACAGGATGTTAACTGTACCTCCTAATGCCTCCTGCCTGCTTGCATCCCTGCCTCCCTGCCTGCACCTGCCTGTCAGTCACCCATCTCTCAGAAATCACAAGCTACAATAAACAGAAAAATTTTACAACAAAACATAGTGAGTATTATGCCATAATGGACATTATGTGCTCAACCAATCTGAATGCCTTGAAGTACAATTTATAAAGGATTTGGAGGCATGGTGCATATATCATTTAAAATTCTTGCCATCCCAGATGCATTGAGACAGTGCATGACATCCGTCTAATGTAGCCTGGGATTTCTGACGGAAGAGTGATCATGACAGGATATTGACTGTACTTCCTAATGCCTGCCAGCCTTCCTGCAACCCTGTCATGATAAAACTTCTCTCAGAAATACCAAGATACAATAAAAAGGAAAAATATAGAAAATCATTACTACTATTATGCTATGATTGACAATATTTGCTCAACCAATCTGGCTGCCCTTAAGCACGAAGTATGAAGGATTTGGGGGCATGTTGTATACATTATTAAAAATGTTTTCCTTCACATATGTGTTGAGACAGTGCATGAAGTTCTGTTTATTGTAACCTGGGATTTCTGAGAAGGGTGTTTACGAAGGAGGTTGACTGTACCTCCTAATGTCCGCCTGCCTGCCTGCCTGTGATGATCATCCTTCTCTAAGAAATTCTAGGCTACACACAAGAGAAAAAAAATTACAACAAAACATAGCTATTTTATGTCATTGTGGACATTATTTTCTGAACCAAACTGGGTGCCCTTAAGCCCAAGTTATAATGGATTTAGGGGCATGTTGTATACATTATTAAAAATGATTCCCTTCTTAGATCATGACAGAATGTTCACTATACCCCCTAATGCCTGCCTTCCTGCCTTTCTGCCTGCCTGCCATGATCACCCATCTCTCAGTAATCCCAGGCTACAATAAACAGAACACATTTATAACAAAACATAGCTACTATTATGTCATAATGAACATTACATGCTTAACCAATCAGACTGCCATTAAGCAAAATGTATAAAGGATTTGGGGGCATGCTGTATACATTATTATAAATGCTTGCTGTACCAAATGTGTTGAGATAGTTTAGGAAGTTCTGCTTACTGTAGTATTAGATTTCTGAGATAAGAGTGATCATGAGAGGATGTTGACTGTACCACCTAATGCCTGCCTGCTTGCCTGCCTGCCATGATCACCCTACTCCCAGAAATCCCATTGTAAAATCAACAGAGAAAATTTGCAAAACTACATAGCTACTATTATGTCATGATTGACCTTATTTGCTCAACCAATTTGTCGATCCTTAAGCAAAATGTATAAAGAGTTTGGGGGCATACTGTATACATTATAAAAATGCTTGCCTTCCAGATGTGTGCAGACAGTTCACCAAGTCCTATTTATTGTACCCAGTGATTTCTGTGAGAAGGGTGATCATGAGAGCATATTGATTGTACCACCTAATGCCTGCATGCCTTTCTGCCTGCCTGAGATCCTGCCAGCATGCCTGCCTGCCTGCGTGCCATACATGCTCAACCTTCTATCAGAAATCCCAGGCTAAAATGAACTGAAATAATTTACAACATACAGAACTACTATTATGTCAACACGTACATTATTTGCTCACCTAATCTGGTTGCCATTAAGCACAATGTATAAAGGACTTGGGAGCATATTGTTTACAGCATTTAAAAGGCTTGCTTTCCCAGATATGTAGAAACAGTGCACGAAGTTTTGTTTATTGTAGCCTGGAATTTCTGAGAAGGGTGATAATGACCAGATGATTACTGTACCTCATAATAACTGCTTGCCTGCCTGCCTCCCAGCCTGCCTGCCATGATCACTCATCTCTCAGAAATCCCACGCTACAATAAGGAAAAATTTACAACAAAAAAATGGCTACAATTATGTCAAAATAGACATTATTTCCTCAACCAATCTGATTTCCCTTAAGCACAATTTATAAAGGACTTGCAGGCATGTTGTGTACAGAATTTAAAGCCTTGTCTTCCCAGATATGTAGAGACAGTGCACAAAGTTCTGTTTAATGTAGCCTGGAATTTTTGAGAATAGAGTGACCATCACAGGATGTTGAATGTAACTCATAATGCCTTCCTTCCTTCCTGCCTGCCTGACTGCCTGGGTGCCTGTAATGATCACCCATTTCTCAGAAATTCCTAGCTACAATAAAGAGAAAATATTTTCATGAAAACTTAGCAATTATTATGTCAATATTGACATTATTTGCTCAGTCTGGCTGCCCTTAAGCCCAATGTACAAAGGTTTTTGGAATATGTTGTATACATTACTAAAATTGCTTTCTTTCCCAGATGTGTTGAGACCGTGCACGAAGTTCTGTTTATTTTATCCTGGGGTTTCTGAGAGAAGGTTGTATATGAAGGATGTTGATTGTTCTGCCTACTGTCTACCTGCCTGCCTATCTGCCTGTGATGATCATCCTTCTGTAAGGAATCCTATGCTACAATAAACAGAAAATTTTGTAACAAAATATTACTATTATTATGCTATTATGGACATAATTTACTCCACCAATCTGGCTGTCCTTTAGCAAATGTATGAAAGATTTGGGGCTCTGGTGTTTACATTGTTAAAAATGCTTCCATTCCCGGAGGTGTTGAGACAGTGCACAATATTCTATTCATTGTAGACTGAGATTTCTGATAGCAGGGAGATAATGACAGGATGTTTACTGTACCTCAAATGACTGCCTGCCTGCCTGCTTGCCTTCCTGCCTGTGTTCCTGTCATATTCACCCTTCTCTCAGAAATTCCAGGCAATAAACAGAAAACATTACAACAAAATATAGCTACTGTTATAACATTATCGACATTATTTGCTCAAACAATCTGGCTGCACTTAAGCCTAATGTATTAGAATTTGGGGGTATGTTGAATACATTATTAAAAATGTTGACTTCCCAGATGTGTTGAGACAGTGGACCAAGCTCTGTTTATTGTAGCTTGGGATCTCTGAGAGAAGGGTGATCATGACAGGATGTTTACTGTACCTCCAGATGCCTGCCTGGCTGCCTGCTTGCCTGCCTGGCTGCCTGTCATGATAAACCTCCTAGAAATCCCAGGCTACAATAAACAGAAATGGTTTCAACAAATCATAGCTACTATTATATCATGTTTGACCTCATTTGATCAACCAATCTAACTTCACAGATTTAGCACAACCTGTAAAGGATTTGGGGGCATATTGTATACATTATTGAAAATGTTTGCCTTCCCTGATGTGTTGAGAGAGTGCACAAAGTCATGTTTATCGTAGCCTTGGATTTCTGAGAAAAAGGTGATCATGACAGAATGTTGACTGTACCTCCTAGTGTCTGCCAGCCTGCCTACCTACCTGCCTACCAGCCTGTCATGATCACCCTTCTCTGAGAAATACCAGTCTGCCATAAACAGAAAATGTTACAACAAATCATAGCTCCTATTATGTCCTAATTGACATTATTGATCAACCAAAGTGACTTCCCTTGAGCAAAATGTATAAAGGATTTGGGGGCATGTGGTATACATTGTTAAAAATGCTTGCCTTCTCAGATATGTTGAGACAGTGCACCAAGTCCTGTTTATTGTAGCCTGGGCTTTCTAAGAGATGGGTGTTCATGACAGGATGTTGACTGTACCTCCTAATATCTGCCTGCCTGCCAGCGTACCTGCCTGCCTGCTAGCCTGTCATGAACACCCTTCTCTGAAAATTCCATGGCAACAATAAACAGAAAAAATTTACAACAAAGCACACCTACTATTATGTCATTATGGACATTAATTGCCGAAACAATCTAGCTGCCCTTAAGCACAAAATATAAAGGATTTGGGGGAATTTTGTATACATTATTAAAAATTCTTGCCTTCCAAGATGTGTTGAGACAGTGCGCAAAGTTTTGTTTATTGTAGCCTGGGATTTCTGAGAGAAAGGTGATTATCACAGGACATTGCCTGTACCTCATAATGCCGGCCAGCCTACGTGCCTCTCACTATCAACATTGTCTCAGAAGTCACAGGCTATAATAAACAGAAAAAATGGACAACAAAACATAACATTATTATGTCATTATGTACATTATTTTCTCAACCAATCTGGCTGCACTACAGCACAACACATAAATGATTTGGGACATGTTCTAAAAATTGTTAAAAATCCTTGCCTTCCAAGATGTGTTTTGACAGTGCATGAAGATCTGTTTATAGTAGACTGGAATTTCTGAGAGAAGGGTGATCATTGCAGAATGTTGACTGTACCTCATAATGTCTACCTGCCTGCCTGCCTGTCTAACAGTCATGATCACCCTTCTTTCAGAAATCCCAGACTACAATAAAAAACAATTTACAACAAATCATATCTAATATTATGTCATAATTTACATTATTTGCTCAATCAATATATCTGCCCTTTATCACTATATATAAAGGATTTGGTGGCACTTTGTATACATTATTAAAAAGGCTTGTCTTCCCAGATGTGTTGGGACAGTGCCGAAGTTCTTTTTCTTGTAGCCTGAGATTAATGAGAGAAGGGTGATAATGACAGGATGTTGACTGCACTTCCTATGCCTGACTGCCTGACTGCCTGCATGTCATGATTACCCCCCTCTGATTAATCCCAGGCTTCAAGAAACAGAAAAAGTTACAACCAAACAGAGCACTTTTTGTCATTATGGACATGATTTGCTCAACCAAACTTGCTGCCCTTAAGCACAATTTATAAAGTATTTGGGGGCATGTTGTATACATTACTAAATATGCTTGCCTACTGCTTTTTTCTCAGAAGGTAGAGGGAGCTGGAGGTACCATTAAACTTACCTTTTAGCTTAGAAAGTCAACTCCATTTCAGCTGTCCTTTCCCCTAATCCCTGCTGCAGGATCCCCTAGCACTTGCCACAGGACCTGGCTGGGCTGGCCTGGGCTGAGGCCTCTGATGGGTGTGCTGGCCACATGCAGTGTGAACTTCCAGCATGACTTGCTCCTGGAGCATTTATGTGTACACCTCTCTTATTTCCCACACCCCAATGAGAGAAAGTTTCTGAGTTCTGCAACCCTTCTTGGAATAGCTGTGATCTTACCCTTCAGGCATTATTTTGGGGGCCTTCACACAGCAGCAGAGTCTGCGAAGAATGGTGCCTATCCTGTCAGGCACTCCCCTCCAGCCCTGCCTAGTACTCCAGCTGGAGACTGTGGCCTCCACTTGTGGCTGCCCAGAGGGAAGAGCATTAACCTCTGCCTCACAACTCTCTAGTCTGCTCAACCAGTCAAAGGAAAACTGGTCCCAGATTCTGCTAGAACTGTAGTTAGGCAGGAAGCAGAAGGGAATGGCAGGCAGACTAGCAATTCAGACTCTCTTCACATGTATTTGGGTGCCATCATCATCCCACTGAATTTCTGAGGATACGCTGAAACTATTAAGTTGTGTGGGTAACCTGGGTCTCCTTCATGGAGGGAGAGGGCTCGGGCGATGTACTTCAGTAGTTGGGTATGGTGGTACCATCCAAGGCATTGTTCTCAACTCCACAAGGTCAGCATTCTGTTTTAAGTTTTCTCTGATGACCATGTGGGTGCCCATGGCTTCATTGAATGCTCTGTGCTGTATTGCCTGTTGAGTCTCAGCTGCATTCTACCCCATGTCTCACATGACTGCCACAATAATGGGGTCCAGCTTGCTGGGTAATGGCTAATCAGGACCCATGCCACATACCACATCAGCCAAGGGTGCTCCAGTATTTGTTCAACATTGGGCCTTTGACTGCAGTCCACAGTTAAAAGTGGGAAAGTAGGTCATGTCCCTTTGCATTTAGGTATAGTGGAAGGCTATTCTTGGCCTCTACGACTAGGAACTGTATGTCAGCAAACTTCCTCCCCTCAAAGGGGAAATTTTGCTGTCATCACATACTAAATGATGCCCAAGTTCCAAATGTCTATCTTGAAGGCATCATACATTTTGTGTAAGAACATATCTAGGGGTCATAATATCAAAGCTGCACAAGCTCCCTTTATCAACTGCCCTGTGGTCGTCCTGACACTCAGCCTAAAATCACTGACCTTGGTATTGTGTTTGGCTTCCAACAGAATGTTGTTGGGCTGGAGGTCCCACTGTACAATTCCATTCTATTGAAGGTAGTGCATGGTACTCATGATCTGTTTGAACAGCCTTCTAGTTTTATGCTCGAATATGTGGCTTCAGCTGGATTTGCACATTGACCCCTGAGGTGTCCCCACGTGGCCAACTCCATGACGTGAGATAGACAGTCTTTATCCTCCATGAGCAAAAAAAAACAGATGATGTGTGGGTGAGGTATGCTGTTGACAATGTCCACCTCATTTTTTATGCCATGGCTCTCCATGTCTCTCTTCAGGAGAACTTTCACAGCCAGCCTTTTGTCTGTGAGGCAGTGATGGACCACCTTCAGATATCCAAAGCTACTATGGCTGATGGTGTCCTTCCGTCGATACTGTAAGATGATAGTTATCTCCTCCTCCCCTTCTGAGGAAGAATTAAAGGAAACTTTGTTGTATCTTGACATCTCTCCACTGGGATGGCAAGTAGTCAATCTTATATATATTCTTATATATCTTATATATATTCTAAATGAAGATAACACAAGTAATTTTAACCAAAATGAGCTAAACTAAAAAACAAACAAGTAAATACAACCACCAGAATAATGAAAAGAAGTACCCAAACCCAAGCCACACCAACACAGATCCCTCCCAAACCCCCACACAACTAAAGCTTAGTTCGAATTTAGTCCAGCAGGTCACCAAGAAAAGCTCCCAGTGCTGTAACTGACAAAAGTGGAGAGCAGCTTCTTATATACCCTACTGGGGCTGCCTCACAATGCCTGGTGACATCAGGGATCAAATTGACCAATCACAAGTGGGACCAGTGACATCAGTGAGGAATGGACCAATCAGGGCTCAGTAAGCACCCACTGATAAGTATTCTCTTGAGCCTGGAGGACTATTGCCAAGGAATCCAGGTACATGGGATGATGCTACTGCTTCCATGGCAGCCATGTGGGAACCATAAGAAGAGGACAGTGGCCACTACCTTATCATATATGATATGATTGCGTGTGATATGATCATGCATTCTTTCACCCATCGAACACGCAACATGCGGACCCGGTATGTGAATCCACTACTGTGACATCATAGTGTATCATGACACATAATAGGGTGATTACACACAACGTCATGATTGCACCTTTTGTGTAGTTTTATATGTTTATGTTATATTTTAGAAAATAGTATGTTACGTATTATATGTTATTATATATTATGTATTATATATTATGTATTATGTGTTATGTTACATATTATATTTTTGTAGTATATGATATTACATATTATGCAATATGTAATATGTGTTATTTTATATTATATATTGCATTTTGTATATCATATATTATGTACTACATATTATTATACAATATATGTCATGTATTACATATTACTATACATTATATATTATATGTTATGTTATATATTATATATTATGTATGTTATATATTATATGTATGCTATATATTATATGATATTCTATGTATTATAAATTATGTAATATGTTAAATATTATGTGTTTTATGTTAGTATATACTATATGTTATATATTTTATGTTATTATGTTATATATTATGTATGATATATTATATATGATACATGATATATTATATGTTATTACCTATTTTGTATTATATGATATATTATATATGATGTGTTATGGTATTACATATTATGTATTATATGAAATTATATATTATGTTATTATAAATTATTTGCTGTATTGTGTTTTTATACATCACGTATTAGATGATATGTTATTATATTTTTTGTATTATATTATATATAATTGTATATAATGTGTATTATATATGATTATAAACATATGTAATTATATGTTATATATAGTGATATATTTATAATATATACAATTTTATATACATTATACTATTTTAGGCATACGTGTAATAGTGAGTGACACATACTATGTTCTAGGTCATGATTACATGTATATAAAATGATGTGCTATGTAATGAGCATGTGGGCTTATGTTACATGATACAATGTATGGGATCCTACGCGATGTCATCACGTGAGGCTTAGTGAACTAGTCACAACACCCGTGCACAAGTATCTCAGATGAGCACAGGCATGTCACACACTCATACCCACGTCTTGCACGCACTTGTCTTACACATGAACGTCTATCATGTGCATGCACACCCATCATGCATATGAACGCCAATCTCTTGCACACGTACACCTATCTATCTTGCATATGCATACCTATCTCCCCATGCACACATATCTTGCACATGCACACCTATGTATCTTGCTCATACACATCTATCTCACACATGCTCACTTCTCTCGTGTATAGACACCTATGTTGCACACACTCACCTACAACCGCCATGCACACTCACAGTGTCCAAACACACTCATGCTTACCCTGTATACTCATACTCACTTTTATATGCACATACGTGTCATTTTTGCATGACGATCACCTGGATACATGCCTATATTGCACACTCCAGTGTACAATGCACATTCATACTTTCCTTGCACACTCACACCAATTTGAACATTCACGCTCATGTCTGGCTTGCACTCCCATCTCCTGTATACAAGCCTGTCATGCACATTCACGTGCACCTTGCACACTCACATACATTGCACAGTCACACCTCCTTGCCAACGCACACCCATTCTCTGCACGCACGCCCATATTCTAGTAGCCCAATGACACCTTGGGCACACCTGCTTGCACACCCCTCTTTGCCCACAACCCTTGCTCGCTCACCCACGTTTGACACTCTCCAGGTCGGCGGGCAGGGCGCAGGGCATGGTGCGGAGGCCACGGAAGATGCAGTGGAACTCGGCCGGGGCATAGTAGGAGCAGGGCCGCCGGCCGCCCGGGGGCCGGTTGGCCAGCGGGGATGCAGCCCAGCAGCAGAAGCAGCAGCAGCAGGCAGAGCGCCGGCGCCACATCTTGGAGGCCGGGACTCAGAGGCCACGGATGACGTGGAGGCCACTGGGCACCGTGGCCACGGCTACAAGCGGGCAGAACTGACTTGTGCGAGGCGGGAAGAGGAAGTGGAAGGTGAGTAGGAAGTGGAAGGTTAACAGAAAGGAGAAGGGGAAGCAGCAGAAGAAGGGTAGTGGGAATGGGAAGGGTAACCAGAAGTGGAAGAGAAAGTAGACATGGAAGTGGAAGTAGAATGGGAATAGAAAGTGGAAGGGTAACAGGAAGTAGAAGTAGAACAGGAAGTTGAAGGGAATGTGGAAGTGGAAGCATTAGCAAAAGAGGAAGAGGAAGTAGATGGGAACTGGAAGTGAAGGGATAGCCAGAAGCGGAAGAAGAAGTTTGCGTGGATGTGTAAGTAGAATGGGAATAGGAAGTGGAAGGGAAGAGGAAGGAGAAGGGGAATAAGGAAGAGGAAGCAGAATAAAAATTGCAAGGGAAATTGAAAGTAGAGAGGAACAGGAATGGGAAGTGGAAGGGTAGTCGGTGCAGAAAAGGAAGTAGGTGTAGAAGTGGAAGTAAAAGGGGAATGTGAAGTGGAAGGGGACAAGACAGTGGAAGGTGAACAGGAAGGAGAGGGTAAGCAAGAAGAGAAGAGGAAGCAGTAGACAAAGCGGAAGGGGAATCAGAATTAGAAGGGGAAGTGGAAGGGGAAGGGGGAGGTTAATCAGAATCAGAAGAGTGGAAGTAGACGTGGAAGCAGAAGTAGAAGGCAATGAGAAGTAGAAGAAGAAGGAGAACAGGAGTAGAAGGGGAAGAGAAAGGGGAATATGAAGCAGAATGAGAAGTAGAAGGGGAACAAGAACAACAAAGGGAAAGGGAAGGAGAAGTCAGAAGGGAAGCCAAAGCACAAGAGGAAGATAAGAGAGGGTAAAAGGAGAACAGGAAGCAGTGGGGGAAGTTGAAGAGGAAGAGGAAATATATAGGGAGTTGTTAGAGCAAGGGGAAGCAGAAGAAGAAGGGGAATAGGAAGGGGAAGTGGAAGAGGAATTAGAGGAGGAAGAGGAAGCAGGAGTAGAAGGAGAATGGGAACGGGAAAATGCAGGAAAAAAAGAGTAAAAGGGAGGCGATGAGGTTGAAGTGGGAGGAAAAGGAGAAGAGGAAAAGGAATGATGAGAGCAAGTAGTTGGCAAGAAGAGGAAGATGAAAAGGAGGGAAACAGGAACAGGAAGGAGTCAGATGGGAGAGGGAAGGAAGAGCATAGGAACAGGGAGGAAGAGACTCAAAAGGAAAATTGGAAGAGGAATATAAAGAAGAGAAAGAGGAAGTAGAGAAAGCAGGAGGAAATGGAGAACAAGACAAGAAAGAGGAAGGACATGGGGAAGGGGAAGAGGAAAAGAAGGAAGAGGAAGAAGGAAGGAAAGAGGAAAAGAAACAATGAGAGGAGGAAGAACACGGAGAGGCAGAGGAAGAGGAAGCAGGATGGGAAGAGGGAGAGGACGAATAGGAAGGAGAGGACAAAGAAGTGGAAAGAGAGGAAGAGGAAGGAGGAAGGGGATGGGGAGGAAGGAAAAGGAGAGGAAGAGGCCGGACAGGCAAAGGAGAGAAAGAACAAGAGGAACCAGGAAGACAAATAGGGGGGAGAGGAAGAGGGAACAGCACAAGAACAGGAAGAGGAAACAAGACAGGAAGAGGAAGGAGGAAGGGCAGGGGGAGGAAGAGAAAAGGAAAACCACAAACAGCTCTGTCCATTTCTGTTTACTTCTGCCCACGGCCACTTCCGCCATCTTCATCATCTTCATCTTCATCATCTTTATCTTCATCCTCATCCTCATCTTCATCCTCATCTTCTCCCTCCTCATCACCATCCTCACCATGCTCAACATCCTCATCCTCATCTTCATCCTCACTCTCCAGATCCTCATCTTCATCCTCATTCTCTTCATCTTCATTATCTTCTTCTTCATCCTCTTTCTCATCCTCACCATCCTCATCTTCATCTTCATCATCTTCATCCTCACCATCTTCATTTTCATCCTCACCCTCATCTTCATCCTCACCATCCTCATTCTCATCTACACCCTCCTCATCCTCATCATCATCCTCATATTCATCATCTTCATCATCTTATCCTCACCCTCCTCATCCTCATCCTCATCTTCATCCTCATCCATCTCACCCTCATCGCCCTGCATAACTAAATATTAATATATAACAAATAATAACTAATCAATAATAAATAATGACAACAGATAGTAAAATAATAAATAACAAAATCAATAATAATACGAAGCAAAGGATACAGAAGAAATCATCAACCATAAAAATCAGAGCAATAAATAACCATAATAATAGCAATAAATAATAGCAATCCCTAACAATGAGGAATAATAATAATAAATGATAAAATAGCAGTGTATAATAAAAAATGATTCAGAGTAAAACAAAAAGCAATAGGAAATAAGTATTAGCAAGTAATGCATGGTCAGTAATAAAAAAGGATACCACTAATAATAATCATAAAGATAATAAATAATAATGATAATAAATGATAACAATACATAACCATAAGTAATTATTAATAATAAAATGAATAGAAAGAAACACATGATTAAACATATGAAAGAATCAGCTATGAAAATTAGAGCAATAAAGAATAAGTAAGAATAAAAGTAAATCATAATAGCAGTCAATGATAATAATAAATAACAGTGGATAATAATAAATAGCTAACACATAATCATAAGAAATTAATACTGAGAATCAACAATAAAAATCATAGCAATAAATAATAAAAAATAAATAATAAGGAAAGTAAATACTCATAGCAATGAAGAATAAGTAACAATAGATAACAATAAATAATCAATAATAAGTGAAATAATAACAAATATTCAACAATTACATATTGAGGCAATAAATAATAGCAATAATAAACAATAAATGATAATAATAAATAATAATACATAATACAGGAGATTATAAAAATAATAGTTAATGAATAATAATAAATAAATAAATAATCAACAATAAAATCACATCGATAAGTAGTAATAATAAATAATGAAAATAATAATAAATAATAGCAATGAAAACCATGGTTAATTAAAAACAAAAAAATAGCAATACAAAGCAATAATTAATAAAAAAGAAAATGGTAATAAGAAATAAGTAATAATAAGTACTATTTAATCAGTAATAACAAATGATAGCAAATAATAAAGAATAATAAAAACAAATAATCATAGCAATAAATGATAAAAATAAATAAATAATAACAGTCGACTGTAAATAATTGTTAAAAAATAATAAGAAATAAATAATAATATATCAGCAATGAAAATTACATCAATAATAATAAAAATATATAATAAAAAGGGCAATTATTCACAGTACATAATAATAAATAACAATAGATTATAATAAATAATAACTAAGAATGAAATGAATAATTAGAAATAAATAATAATAATAGTAAATAATTAATAAAAATTCATATAGCAATAAATAATGATAATAAAAATAATAAAAATAAATAATAACATAGCAATAACATAGCAATAAATAATAACACTAAGTAATAATAGACAATAAGTAATAATATCTAACACTAAATAAATAGTAAGAAATAAATAATAATAAATAAACTACGAAAATTATACCAATAAATAATAATAAAAGACAGTCATAAAAAGAGAAAAATCGCAATAGTGGTAAACAACGATAACAAATAATAAAGAATAAAAATAGATGATCATAAATAATTAATAAAAATAAGTACAATAACAATAATTAATAAAAATAATAGCAGTAAAAAGCAAAGGATAATAGTAAACCATAGCCATAAATAAATAGTAAAAAGAAGCAAGGATAGGAATAACAATAAATAGTAATTAATGATGAAATAAATAAAACTAGTTGATGAAAATAATAAAAATCATAGCAATAAATAAGTGATAATAATAAACCACCCTTAGTACATCATAATTAAATAAATAATCATAAAAAACGACAGCAACAAAAAACAGCAATACATAACAGCAATAGAGAATAATAGAAACAATTGGCAATAATAAAATTAATTATAAATATAATAAAATAATAACATTTGTAATTGCATAATAAATGATAGTCAAATAAATAATAGCAATACATAATAAAAATGGAAATAATTGGGTAATCGACTGACTCAATGATAATTATAATTGACTGAGTATTTGACGGTATCTATAACGATATGTTAATGGAGTGACTATAATTATATGATAATTGACCGACGGTGTGATAATTATATAACTGACTATGATAATTGACAGATTCTATGATAATTATATGATATTTACTATTTGATGGTATATGTGATTATTGACTCTGTGATAGCATAGATGATAATTATATGGTAATTGACTCTATGAGGTTATATATAATTGAATGACTATATGATAATTATATGATAATTGAGGACTCTGTGAATCTATAGCTGATAATTAAATGATAATTCACGAAATCTGTGATGTTACCTATGATAATTATATGACAATTGAGTGTTTCTGTGGTGGTATAATAATTATATGATAATTGACTGACTCTATGATAACTGACTATTTGATGGTATCTATGATAATTATATGATAATTGATCCTATGATGGTATATATGAAAATTATATGATAATTGACGGTATATGTGATAATTGACTGACTCTATGACAGTATCTATGATAAATGACTATTTGATAATTTTAGGATAATTAACTGTTTGATGATTTTTATAATTGACTAACATTGACGACATCTGGGATAATTATGGTAATTGACTCTATGACGGTATAATGAGAATTGACTTTCTGATGGTATAGATAATTTATATGATAATTGACTCTGATGGTATAGATGATAATTATATGATTATTGACTCTATGATGGTAGCTATGATAATTATATGGTAACTGACTGACTCTATGATGCTATGTATAATGATTGACTGAGTCTCTGAAGGTATCTATGATAATTATAAGGCAACTGACTATTTTACGGTTTATGATAATGATATGGTAGACTGACTCTATGATAATTATATGATAATTGATGGACCCTATAATTATGTGTTAATTGACTGTCTCTGTGATGGTATAATGATAATTATATAATTGACTCTGTGATGGTATCTATGATAATTATATGGTAATTGAGTGACTCTATGATGGCATCTGTGATAATTATATGATAAGTGACTGACTATGATAATTATGTGATAATTCATCAACTCTGTGATTGTATATATGATAATTATATGATAATTGACTGGCTGTGACGGTATCTATAGTAATTATATGATAATTGACTGACCCTATGATAATTATATGATAATCAACTGACTAGTGTATGGCATACATGACCACTGACTGACTCTCGGACCCCAGACTCTTCCTGAACTTTGCACCCCTTGACCTTTTCCCTCCCCCAACCCCTCCTTACACCCACCCCAGGCTCCTTTGTTCCCCTCAAGGCCTCACCTTCCTCCTTAGGCCTTGGCTACTTCTTCTTCTTCCTCTTTACTGGTTTTGTTCTCTTTCCCCTCCACGGGGGAGGGTGTCCATGAGCTTTTTCCCACAGCCTCAGGCTTCTGGGAGGAAGCAAGAGAAGGAAGTGGGAGGAAGTCCAGGAAGTGGGAAGCAGGGATCCCTTGATATTCACAGTTTAAGGCTTTTGGAGGGGCACAGGCCTTGGGCCAATGGCAGGCTGCATAGGAGTTTGTGAAGTTCCTTCCTTCAGGATTAGGGGGTGAAGAGGAGGGGCAAGGGGTTGGGGGAGGAAGCCCAGGAAGAGGTATGGGAAGTTAGGGACCCCTGGGAAGCAGGGCATCCTTTAATATGCAGAGCTGAAAACTTCAGGAGGGGCTTCAGTTGGGGAGAGGTTCCTTAGTGACCATAGCACATGCATGCAAGGGGGAGGGAGGAGGGAAGGGAGGAGGGGAGGGAAATTGGGAAGGAGGGAATTATGGAGGGAAGGATGGAAGGATGGAGGGAAGGATGGAAGGGAGAGAGGGAAGGAGGGAAGTCTTATTGCATTTATTTATCTAATTTATAATATCACCTCGGTTGATGTAATTTCCTTTATTTCAGTGTATTTTGTGTCATTTATCGAATTTCATTAAAATAAAACGAAATAAAACAAACTAAACCAAATGAAATGAAAAAAATGAAATAATGTGACACAAAATGAAATAAAATAAGATGAAATAAGATGAAATGTAAAATGAAATAAATAAAAAGAAATAATGTAAAATAGAAAGAAATTTAAAGAAATGAATGAAATACAATGAAATAAAAATGAAACAAATGAAATGAAATAAAGTGAAATGACATAAAATGAAATAAAGTGAAATAAATAAAATAGAAGGAAATAATGTGAGATAAAATAAAATGAAATAAAATAAAATGAACTAAATAAAATGAAATGAAAAAATGAAATAATGTGAAATAAAATGAAATAAGATGAAATGAAATTAAATAAAGTGAAATAAAATGAAATGAAATGAACTAAATAAAATGAAATGAAAAAATGAAATAATGTGAAGTAAAATGAAATAAAATAAGATGAAATAAAACGAAATGAAGAGAAATGACATAAGATGAAATAAAGTGAAAAAAATGAACTAAATAAAATGAAATGAAATGAGGTAAATAAAATGGAATGAAAAAATAAAATAATGTGAAATAAAATAAGATTAAATAAAATAAAGTGAAATGACATAAAAGGAAACAAAATGAAGTAATGTGAAATAAATGAAATGAAATGAACTAAATAAAATGAAATAATGTGAAATGAAATAAAATGAACTGAACTGAATAAAATGAAATGAAAAATGAAACAATGTAAAATAAAATAAGATGAAATGAAATAAAGTAAAATAATGTGAAATGAAATAAAATGCCATAAAATGAAACAAAGTAAAAAACAATAAAATAAGATGAAATGAAAATAAAATGAAATAAAATGTATATAATGAAAAATATATAAAAATATAAGATGAAATTTGTAAAAATATATGTAAAATATATAAAAGCATAAAATATATAAATTGTAAAATATAAAATATATAAATATATAATATATAAAATATAAAATGCATAAAAATATAAATAAAATATACCATGTAAATATATTAAATATATTAGCATACATTTTATTAAAATAGGATACTTGCAATGCATACACTATATGTAATATATATGCTATAATATATATAAAATAACACAATCTATATCAGCTATAATATGTATGATGCCATAATAGAGGTAATATATCTTAAACTATAATATATATAAATAGATAACACCGATAAAATACACAAATATATAAAAATAAAACATATTAAGATATATTATCTGTCTATAAATATATCAGACTATACTACATATCATGCATTAAATACATCAGACTATACCATATATCCTATATACATAGAATATTATGAAGTATATAATATATAAGGCTATCTGAAAATATATTTATAAAACATGCATGAGACAACATATGACACAGGAAACTATAAACTATATTAATATACTACACCATAATATATTAAATTATAATATAAAATATACATAAATATATAATACATACAACAAACTATACTATATTAAACTATATATATATACATAAACATATAATACATATGAAATCACAAATATATTATATAAAATAGAATACACTAAAATATATTCTCTATCTATAAATAAATATATAAATATTATCTATCTATAAATATATCAGACTATACTATATATAACGTATTAAACTAACATATATACATAAAGACAAAAAACCTAAGAAAATACAGTATATCTGGAAAATATATTGAAATATAATACAGAATCCATAAAATGTAAAATGTATTACACTATCATGTATAAAAACATACTCAAATAGCATATATAAGACATATAAATGTGAAATATAATACACATAAAATAAATGTGAAATGTTTGGGGAGAATTTCTCTGACCAGTGGGGGACTTAGCCTTGGCAAAGATATTCTGATGCCTTATTAGCAAACTAATAGGCCAATGAGGATACATCTACATTAAAGTCTCCTGTATTTGTTGGCCAACAGAAGCCACTTTGTCATGAGACTCTCCAGAACAACCGCCCCCGCCCCCATAGAGCCTCACTGGGGAGACTTGTTTGCCCAGCTGCTCCAGGGAAAGCTTTATACAGTAAATAGGGAAGTCAATGGTCTAAGATAATTAGTCTCCAGAAAATAGTAGCTAGATCATAGAGTTTTGCCTTGACTGGTTTGATCCTTTGTAATGCTGACACTCTTTGTTGTAGCCACATCCTTTGTAGTAGAGACATCCTCAACTTTTGTATTGATATGGATATCTTTCTGTATTAATTTTACTCTGGAAGTTGTGAATTGATTTCTAACCCTATATAAACCCTGGCCCTCCTAAAATAAAGTGTACATTGGTTCACTCACCTCTGCATCCCCCGTGTCCTGACTTTCAGCTGCAGTTACCAGGGTCCAACAAAATGTCGTATCACGCTATCATATATACATAAAAAGATTTAAGAAATAAAATAAAACAGATGGAAATAGCACATGTAAAAACATATAAAAGTACAACATAAAAATACAATCTGTACGGAACCTATGAAAATACAATATATTGTGTCCATAAAACCTGGAGCGGGTTACAATGCAATGCATGCAGAATAATAAAACACGATGAACCATACATGAAAGCCTATGGAATGTAACGTATGTGAGTATATATAAAATATAAATATAAAACATAAAATGTATAAATATAAAATATAAGCATATATAAAGATAAAGATAAATATATAAATATAAAATGTGTAAATATGAAATATAAGCATATATAAAGTATATAAATATAAAACGTATAAATATGACATATGAGTATATAAATATAATATAAAATATATAAAATACAAGTATACATAAATATAAAATATAAGTATATATAAATATAAAATACAAGTACTTATAAATATAAGTATATATAAATATAAAATATAAATATATAAATATAAATAAAAATTATAGATAGGAAATATAAATATAAAATATAAATAAATATAACTATAAAACATAAGTATATATAAATATATGTAAATATAAAACAAAAGGTATATAAAGTATATTAAAATATTGACATAAGCATATATTTTACTACATTTTATATTTATATACATCATATTTTTATATATTCTGCCCATATTTAATGAAGGGATGGGGACAGGACTCAGTTTCCCCAGCTGCTTGTTGGGGGAGGTGAGGACATAGCAATCAGCACCCTCCCAGGCAGATGGACAAGCAGACAGGCAGACCCCATAAATAGGCAGACAGACAGACACATAGACATAGACAGGAAGACGGACAGACAGACAGAGGCATTGCACCAGGCCTGTCTACCCATCGTCTGTCCATCTGTCTGTCCCTCTACCTCTGTGTCTCTCTGCCTGTCTGTCTGCCAGTCTATTTCTGTCTACCTGTGAGTCTGTCTCCTTGCCCGTATGTCTGTTTGTCTCTGTGTCTGTCTGTCTGTCTCTGTGTCTCCCTGTCTATCCGTCTGTCTACCTGTCCATCTGCGTCCACTTGTCTGTCTTCCAGTGTATCTCTCTGTTTTCTGTGTACCTGTCTGCCCGGTCTGTGAGTCTGTCTGTCTGGTCTCGTTGTCTGTCTCTGTGTCTGTCTTCCAATGTGTCTATCTGTGCATCTGCCTCTGTGTCTGCTTGTCTGTCTCTGTGCCTATCTTTATGTACCTGTGAGTCTCTCTCCTTGTCTGTCTGCCTTCCTGTCTATGCCTGTGTCTCTGTGTCTCTCTGTTTGTCTCCCAATGTATGTGTTTGCCTGTCTGTCTCCTCATCTGTTTGTCTCCGTGTCCATCTGTCTATGTGTGTCTGCCTGTCTCTTGCTATGTGTTTTGTGTCTCTAGGCCTCCTCTCTATGCCTACCTGTCTGTGTGTCTGTCTTCCATGTATGTATGTATGTATGTATGTATGTATGTATGTATACATGTATGTATGTATGTATGTGTCTGTCTGCCTGTGAGTCTTTCTTCTTGTCTGTCTTCCTGTCTATGCCTGTGTCTGTCTGTATGCATCTGTGTCTGTGTCTGTTTGTGGTCCAATATATGTGTCTGCCTGTCCGTCTGTCTCCTTGCCCATCTATGTGTCTGTGTGTCTGTCTGTGTGTTGGCCTGCCTCTCTGTCTGTCCCTCAGCCTGTCTGTCTGTGTGTCTCTGGGCCTCCTCTCTGCATCTGCTTGTCTGTGAGTCTCAGTCTCTGTGTCTTTCTGTCCACCATGTCTGTCTCTGTCTGTCTGTGTCTACTTGGACGTCTGTCTTTCTGTCTCTTTGTCTGTCTATCTTCTGGTCTATGCCTGTGTCTGTCTGTCTCTGTGTCTGTCTTCCAATGTATGTGTCTATCTTTTCTGTCTGCCTGTGAGCCTGTCTCCATGTCTGTCTGTCTCTGTGTCTGTGTGTCTATGTGTCTGTCTCTCTGTCTCCTTATCTGTCGCTGTCTTCAATATATGTGTCTACCTGTCTGTCTTTCTGTGTCTGTGGCTTTCAGTATGTCTGTCTGTCTCTGTGTGTCTGTCTCCTTGTCTGTTTCCCAATGTATGTGTGTCTGTCTGTGTTGGTCTGTGAGTCTGTCTCGCTGTCTGTCTGTCTGTCTAGCTGTGAGTCTGTCTTTCTGTCTCCTTGTCTGTTTATGTGTCTGTCTAGATTAGATTACACTATTATTATTATTGCATATTTCTCCTTTCTTTTTTTTTCCTTTTTTCTATATTTTTCCCTAGGTGAGTCAATCATCAAACCCTGGTGTCATCAGGTTTGGGTCAGCGACCTTACATTATGTATCTAAAACCAAACAACTACTAAACATAAAAAGGTCTAAAATAGACTTCTCAATGGATTACAATAGCTCAAAAGCTATGTATGTACGTTCATATAAGACAAGGATAAGCTAACTCTATTGTTGATGTTACATTTAAAGTCATAGGTGAACTTACTTTGGCGTAGGCCACGTATACTGTATATGATTTTGGTACACTGTGTAATGCATATATGTCTACCTGATCTAGGGAAGGGAAAAAAAACAGGGTGTAAGCTATCACAAGAAATGTACTCACTGCCCTATTATGTAACTGTACCCGTTTTGCACAATACCTTGTCAAAAAATTTTAATTAATAAATAAAATTTTAAAAAGTGGAATTCTAACTGCACATGATTAACAAATGAGGCAAATATCGGGGTTAAGAATGTAGTTCAGTGGTTAGGGGACTGATCTAATTTGAAAGACCCTGTCACCAAAGGAGTGGGGTAAGGAGGGAGGACTGGAGGAAATAAAGAAGAAAAGAAGAGAGAATAACCAGAATATGCTGTATCTTCAATAATGCTTAGGAAAAGAAATAAACAAAATTAAGTCATAAAATAAAATTAAACATGAGAATAAAATAAGGAAGTGAAATAAATTAAAATTAAACATACCAAAATAAACAAAAATAAGACAAAAATAAAGTAAAATACAATTTAAAAAATAAAGTGGAAAGCCAAGTAGGGCAAGAGATGAGAGTGAAAAAGATTAAGAAAAATGAAATAGAGAAAAGTAAAATAAGAGGAATGAGGAAGGAGGTAACAAACAGCCCAAGAAATGTATCCAGTGCCTAACATATGAAACAGTAACCGCTCTGCATATCAGTTTGACAATAAAAATTTTTTAAAAATCCTCATGGGTTAAAAAAATGTAAAATGAGAAAGCAATAGAAAAATAAGAGGAAATAAAATCAAAATTATAATGAAAAATTACAGGGAGGGGAATAATGCAAGTTAAAAAAGTAAAATAAAAATTAAAATATATTCTGAATAAAGGAAACTAAGGTTTAAAGAGGAGGAAGCTAGAGAGATAAAAATGAATTAAATTAAACATTGTCGCCAGACATTTCGTGACACGATGATCTCAGAGCCTGGAGAAATAAATGGAAATAGAGGGGAATAAAAGGAAATGCAGACCACATTCAGCTGAGTTCTGGTTGTTTACTCTTCATGTTTTCCACAGACTTCCAGAACTTTCCAACTCCTAGAAAATAAATAAAAAATTATGTCACAATATTAAAATCAATTATCAATAAACAAAAATATTGTAAATGATAAACACTGTAGATGATGAATACTATAAATCACAAGTAGATGATAAATAAGTGTTATAATAAATAAGTTATAAATAAATACAAATATGTAAATAAAAATAAATATTATAAATGATAAATACTATAAATGGTAAGCACTGTAAATGATAAATACTATAAATCATAAGTAAATGATGAAGTATTATAATAAGTTATAAATAAATAAATACAAATATAAATGAAATATGAATCTGTAAAAATAATATGCAATAAATGATAAATATTACAAATGATAAACACTTTAAATGATAACTACTATGAAGTATAAGTAAACAATAAATAAATGACATAAAAGATAACAAATATAAATGAGTATTATAAATGATAAACACTGTAAATGATAAATACTATAAATCATAAGTAACTGATAAATGTTATAATAATTAAGTTATAAATGAATACATATGAATATAAATGGGATAGAAGTCAATAAAACTGTAATAACCAAGGCCACGCCCCCGAGGAGCTCAGGGATAACAGGCCAGGCCCCCGGGGAGTGCAGGGACTCCGGGCCACACCCATTGATGGAGGTCCACGCCCCCATGGATGCCAGGCCACGCCCCTGAGGATCTAAGGGTCTCCAGGTCACACTGAGGAGGAGTGAATGAAAGACCATGCCCTCAACGAGCCAGGGAGGCAAAGCCATGACCCCAGAAGAGCACAGGATGCCAGGCCACAGCCCTGGACGGCAGACCACGCCCATGAATGACAGGCTATGTCCCCAAGGAGCACAGGGATGCCAGGCCACGCCCCCACCCAGAATCATATCTGCCAGGCCATGCCCCCAGTGACACCACTTCTGCCACCCATAACACGCCCCCAAAGGCTCCCCCTGCCAGGCTAGGACTCCAAGGCTTCACCTCCAACTAGGCCACGCCTCCAAGCCCTCAAACCAGCCAGGCCAGGCAACCAGCAATACAGTCTACTCACTCCAGCCAGGTCGTGGCCCCAAGAGCCACACCTTGGTAGGCCATGCCCCCAAGGCCTCACCTCCTACCAGGCCAAACCCCATATACCCCACTTCCCACCAGGCCATGACCCCTAGGCCGCAGGCAGGCCAGGCCACCCATGCCCCAACGACAGTCCAGCTCCATGGCCACGCCCACTATGACACCACACCAGGCACACCACACCCCCAGCACTCCATTCCAGTTAAGCCTCGCCAACCACATCACAATGATATCTCCTAGGCCCCACCCTGGAGGTGCTAACACCCACCGAGCCCTGTTGGCCAAGTCAGGATGCCCCTAGGACTCTACCCGGAGCCTCCCTTCACCTAGGCCCCGCCCCGATTCGTTAATGCACACCTGGCTCTGCCCACCACATCAGGGCATCCCTAGGAGCCTGGCCAGCCAGAGCCTCACTTCCCCTGGGCCATGCCCCTGA
Source organism: Perognathus longimembris pacificus (assembly GCF_023159225.1). Lineage (NCBI taxonomy): Eukaryota > Metazoa > Chordata > Mammalia > Rodentia > Heteromyidae > Perognathus > Perognathus longimembris. The sequence continues at coordinate 44,612,564 of NC_063178.1, forward strand.
TTTGCTAAGGCACAGCTAACCTTGCCTGCCATGTAAGGACATCCCTTGGTGCCCGGCCCTGAGCCTCACTTCCCCTAGGCCCTGCCCCTGAGTCTCTAATATTCGCCGGGTCCCGCCCACCACATCACAATGATGTCCCACCAGGCCCCGCCCCCAGACCATGCAGGGACCATAGACCACACCCCCAAGTGCCTCACCGCCCCTAGGCCCCACCCACTGAAGGCTTCACATCCTCCTGGCCCTGATCCCCCACACACTCAAAAGCAGTGCTTCCTGGCTTCTCAGCCCCTGCCCCTCTGCTTAAAGGCACCTCACACCACCTCCAGGTTTACTGGGATAGGGAGGGGGTGTCCTCATGGCAATGGCAACGTCCACTTCCTCTGTGGGGTCCTATACCGCCAACGGCCACTGCCGCCACAGCTCCAGCTGCTTCGCCACAGTGAATGTAGTGCCGCTTGTGGCATCATCAAGCAGTGGGTGACCAACTCACTCCCCACCAGCCTGCTGCACATGGGCCAGCAGGGCTGGGCACGCCACACAGCCAAGGAGGCCTCACTGCACGTGCCCAGCAGGAGTGGACAGGATGTCACTGCACATGCGCAGCAGGCTGGACTGCCACTTGTAGAGCTTCCAAGCACCATTGCATGCACAGTAGCCTACAATGTGGAGCAGGGAGCTATCATTTTCACATCTTTGCTCTGAACATGGAAGTCAAATTAGAATTATATAACACCAATATCTCTGTATATGTAAATGCAAGTTTAGAAATGGTAGAATTTTCCATGCGTGTGTGTGCCAGTCCTGGGATTTGATCTCAGAGCCTGGGTACTGTCCCTGAACTTTCATGCTCAGGGCTATTATTCTATAGCCACAGGTCCACCTATGGCTTTTTTGGAGATAAGTGTTTCATGGCGTTCCTGGGCCGACTTCAAACCTCAATCCTCAGATCTGAACCTTGTCTGAGTAGCTAGGATTAGAGGTGTGAGCCAACAGTGTTCAGAAACAGTTGGTAAAACTTGCCATCATTTAATTCTCCCATTACTTACAGAAAACAGAATCAAAAGTCAAAGGCTTATAGTAGAATCAGAGCTGCATAGAAGTCAGTGGAATTACAGTAGCACTCCACTGTTGGGGTTTGGACAACCCCTTTCTCCCCCCACGGGGAGAATGGTAACCACAAACTCTATGAAAGAGCACTCAGCCTGGCCCTCCACCAGCGGAAGGCCAAAGGCGTGCTCACTTGGGCAAGCGCTAAGTTGAGGAAGGGTTGCTGAAGCCTCCCCTCCCCCCAGTCCCCTCACATGTTACCAAGGGCGGAGGTGAAAAGGAAGGCATCAGGGACACGCTGCGGTGGTGGGAAGTGTCTCAAAGACTTTAATATGGAAAGGCACTTATATAGAAGTAATGGCGGGAAAGAAAGGGGGTTGGCCAAAGGGCCAGTCATAGGCTAGGGATCAAGTTCATCAAGTGACCTCACGAAACTTCCCTTTGTGGGCGGGACAACCGCATCATGGTGGCAAGCAAGTGTTCACCTCCCAAGGGGTGGAGGCCAGAAGGTGGGAGGGACTTCCATTGTCCCAAAGCTGGCGGAAGGGCAGCCTTCCCAAGGCCATAATAATCCCCAACACTCCACAATGCACTCTTCCAGGCGAAGTGTGTATTTCACAAATCACTGAAGGCAGGCACACAAATGGCTCTAAGAAAAATACTGATGGATGGAGGATTGGGAAAACGTGGTGCAGATTGTCTGGTCCTCAGACAATTGATGGGTAACTGTTCATCTTCCTTCTAGACTCAAATGGTTAAATAGAGGAAGGGTGCACAATTTGGAATTATGTTCCTTTGATCTGTTCTGTGAGGAAAGTCAATAGACTCCAGGAGAGAAGGTCACTCAGGTGATCTGAGTTCATGTCATCATGTCCAGAAGACCCTTAAGACAAGTGTTAACAGCTGGGAGCTGCAAAAAGAAAAAGAAGGTGGAAGGTTTCATCTCATGGTGTTTTTAGTACTAACAGCCTATGAGTTTAAAGTTATAAGATTTTCCTCAGTCCTCTGTGATATTTGACAACTTGAATGTCAATTGAACTATCACTGTGATCTGGATTGTATTTCTCTATTGTATGTTGTAATCAATTATCTAATCATGGCCATTGTCTTTTGTTGTCATGGGGCTAGCTCTCTTATCACTTTGAGCCATTGCTCAACTTCCAGTATTCTCATAGTTAATTGGAGGTAGGGTTAGTTGAGAACCTCGATCTTCAGGTCTCAGATTCCTGAGTAGCTGGGATTGCAGGCAAGAGCCCTCACCTCCAGCCTTCCCTTGTCATTTTAAATAGAATTCAATGAATTACAGAAGGCTTTGAATTGAAGTTGATTCAAAGTGTGCTAGATGGCAGAATTGCCCACCTTAATGTCAAGAGCTACAGGGTCCAGATTCTCCTTTGAGAACTACACAAGTCAGCATAAAGCATCTTATCCCTGACTGTGTGCATTTCATCAGACTGTCTGACAACTCTGATATGTCCGCTTGATTTTTTAAAGTTCAAATCTTTCTCATATAATGTAAAAGCTATAGTCATTGCCCCCAAGGACTATTGAAGCCTTTATTCAGATGAATATACTTGAACATAAGCTGTGTCATCAAAACTGACAATTTATAAAATACATATTGTATATACCTAAGTGTCAACTGAGTTGCAAGAAAGTTCAGTAACAAGGTCGCACCTATTTGGGACCTAGACAGTGAACTGAATAATCTATAGACTACAACTGAACTGTTGGCCATGTGTCTTTGATGTAGAGAGTGTGACTCACAAGACCTGTTTTATATTTCGCACCAATTCAGTGACTTGCCTGTGTAGTAAATATTGTTGAATGCCAAGCAACTATTCTCACTCAGTTTCTAGGGGTTAGAAATCCAGGAGAAGCTTCGCAGGGTGGGGGGATGTGAGTGAGGAGGTCAGGAGACAACTGTGAAATTTTCTGTTAGGGCCATAGTCATCACCAGGCTTGATTCCTTCCTAGCTCATGTCCCCCAGCCATCATCTGGAAGCTGCATCTCCTTGTCATGGGGCCTTCTCCATAGAATACTCACACATGCAGTTTTTTCACCAGGAGCAAAGGGTGAAAGCGCTATAGAGAGTAACAGCCATTTATAACTTAATATCAGAAGTGATACTTCATCATTTCTGTCCCTTTCTATTCATTAGATGCAAAGACTAGATCTGCCCATATGTGACCAATGAGGCAGGCAATTGTCATAACTGGTGCAGGTTTGGCCTGGGACTTCCTTTTAGAGTACTTTTTGTTAAAGGGACCTGCTCAGCTAATGACTTGCAGTCCTGAATTAAAGGAACAATCTACACCTCACCTATGCTCTGTCATATCCAGTCCCTGAGTGGGTCTATGCCCAAGATACGTGGTCTTGGACAGTGTTGGCTATGCCTGGCACTGGCTGGCAATGCCCCAAATCTATGGGCTCTTGAATGGGACAGAAAAGAAAGGAAATTCAGAAAATAGTCTAAGAGACAACTAGGACATGAAACAGTGTAATGTGTGTGAAGAGTCTAGGGAATAGAGAGAGCACTGTATGATAAAAGATAATGGCCATGCCAGTCATGGCCATATACTCCTGTAGTCCTGCCATTCAGAACACAGAGGCAAGAAGATCATGAATCCAGTTCAGCTTGGCGACATCACCCTCTTCTATATCAAAAGAGAAGGAAGATAGAGACAAAAGGAGGAAAAATGTAACAAAGGAAAAGAAGAGAACGGGAGGAGATGGTAAAGAAGACATGCTGGGCTCGGGATGCCTCCCCTGGCGCAGGGATCAAGGCTCTGCTATGCTTCTAACAGCTCCCTTTCTCACCCTCTCCCCTGGTCACCCGACCCACAGGAAAGGCCAGGGTGGAGTGGGGGGCCCAGGAAAGACCACAGGTGCACGCGGTCGTATGAGATCGCTTTACCTTCCTCCTTACCCGTGAAGAAAGCCAGGTATACACGGACCTCAGAGACGCTTCGTGAGCAATCTGATTTATTAGGCTGGGGGCAAAGGCTAATATGGTAGGAAGGGACAAGAGAAGGCTGATTGGCCAGGACGCTGATAGGCTGGCGAGCTTGCCATAGGACCCCCTCTCATGAGCTAACGGCACTTCGAAAACGCCGCGAAACTGGGGGCGCATGGGCTGGCGAAAAAGTTTGGGGGCTGTTCGCAAAGCCGGTTCTTCTGGTTCCGGTCCCAGAGAATTGTGGCCTGCTTCCACATTCCCCAGGGCTGGGGAAAGGGCAGCATCTCGGGCGCACTCTCCAATGCCCATCCCCCACAAGGCCAAGGGTTCCCCAACATCTTCAGGAGGGGTAAATAGAGGAAAGAAAGGAGGGAGAGAATTAGAAGAACCAGTGTTACAAAGGAAAAGTATAAGTTGAGATGTGTAAATAACCCTCATGGATAAACCAACAATGATAAATTACAGCAAGTAATTATAGGAACTTTTTAAAGGAGGAAGAATAAAGTAGGTCACAATAACTGGCAAAATGAAACAGGGTTATGGAAGAATGGCTCTCTGAGATTGTTTTGTCAGTGAACTTTCTGGTATGTTTTTTGGAATTAAGTCTTGCTATGGTAAGTTGGATTGAAAATAATTATACAGGTCAAGCTGGCCTCAACCCCCCAAACTTCCTGCCTCAGCCTACTGCTGCCTTCTGTTTGTGAATGTGGCATTATTATGCCCAGCCCATGTTTAATACAGTGTTGTTGTCAGACCTAGGGCTGGAACACAGGGCCTAGGAACTGTTCCTCAGCATTTATGCTTAAGGGTAGCTCTATCAAACTTGAGGGTACAGGGCCACTTGCAGTTTTCTGATAATTAATTGCTGAGAAACGTCTCATGGACTTTCCTGCCCAGGCTGGCTTTAAATGAGATTCTCAGATCTAAGCCTCTTGAGTAGCTAGTATTGCAGGTGTGAGCCTCCACTGCCCCACCCATTATTTATTTTCCTTGACAAGAACCCTTAAAGTGGGCACCGGTGGCTCACACCACCAGAAAACCAGAAGTGGCGCTATGGCTCTAGTGGTTGAGAGCTAGCCTTGAGCTGAAGAGCTCAGGGACAGCATCCGAACCCAGAGTTCAACAGCAAGAACAAAAAAGGCCTCTCAAGTAGAATAAGCTTCATGTACATGTTGTCACTTTATTTGATTTCGGTGCCCTGGTTATTGCGTATACGTTTATCTGAATTAGAGAAGGGAAGGGAAAACATCAAAATGGTAAGACAAAAGCTAAAGGGCAAACCAATGCAGCAATGATACTCACAAGAAAATATGTTGTTAATTAACTGTCCATGTCAGGCAAGGGGGAATTTTAAAGGAGGGGAGATGGGAGAAGAATGAAAGAGGTGTTAAAAAGTGTGACAAAAATTGTATTCACTACCTTATGTATGTAAGTAACCCCTCTATATGTCACCTTGACAATAAAATTAAATTTAAAAAAAAAGAAGAAAAAGTGATTAAGCTAATCAAAAACAAAAGCAGGACAATGAAGCACAGAAAATGGTATAAGCAGGAAACTCAAACTAGAATGGCAGATGTGGACAAAACTATGAGTTAATCTTGGATGTCTGCTCTCCCTTCTCAAGTAGAAAAAGCATATTTGATTCAAATTCTTGAATTCCGAGAGCACAATTAAGGTGGGAAGGATCTTTAATCACAAAGGTATTTTATTTACAACCTAAAACCCAGAAGCTGATCCACCCTCAACCTCCTTATGCTTGACTGCAATTACCTTGTCCTGGGTTAGTTACCCAGAACTCAGACCTGAGACCTGGCTTAACCTGAACTCTGAAATTCCAACTTAATTTCTAACCACGTCAGCTTCCAGGCCTCAAAATGTCCAAAACTCCAGACATCCAGAGGAGCAGGCTTCCTTCCTGTAGGCCTCACCTCTCTTCAAACTTTAAGTCTCAAGCCTCCCCACAGGCTTTAGGCTTCTCTGCCATCATCAGGCTCCGGACTCCTCCATCAGTACTCAGGCCTAAGACTCCTCCTCAGGCCTAAGGCTGTGGTTCGGCTTTGCCCTGCTCCTCTGGCTGGCCTGGTTTGGCTCACACACCATTCCTACACAGGGTGGGTACGGCTCATTGCTCCACTCTTCTCCTCAGACCTGCTCGTTTCTCCTCTCCGCCGTGCTCTCTGGCTGGTCTCATTCCGCTCTGCTCTGCTTCACTCCCTCCTCTCTCCTCCTACTGTTCTCTTCTCTCCTCCAGAAGTACTCTCCTTTTTAATTTGCTTGCACCAGCAGTCCAGGGGTGGAGGTTCTGGTTCCCCCAGAGTGGGGCGGGACTTCCTCTTTTTTATGCAGCGGGGCATGGCAATCACGCCAAAGTGGGGAGGGGCTACTGCCCTTCAGGTTAGTACAAAATCATTGAAAAGTCTCCATCTCTCGGACTCATATGTAATTAGTTATAGATAATGCTATGGGACAAGAAGAGTGTTGCAATTTCTGTAAAAAGTTTGAGTACAGTGGGTGATGTTTCCACCAGGAGCAAACCTAACGTACCTTGCCCTCCTTATCCCCACCCCACAAAGAGCAGGGACCACTGGCCAGTGTCCTCTTCTTATGATTCCCACATGGTTGCCATGGGAGCAGTAGCATCATTCCATGTACCTGGCTTCCTTGGCAACAGTCCTCCAGGCTCAAGAGCATATCTCTCAGTGGGTGCATGCTGAGCCCTGATTGGTCCATTCCTCACTGATTGTCACTGGTCCCACTTGTGATTGGCCTATTTGCTCCCTGATGTCACCAGGCATTGTGAGGCATACCCAGTAGGGTATATAAGAAGCTGCTCTCCACTTTTGTCAGTTGGCAGTAACAGTGATGCTTCCAAGAAAGAAGACAATAAGCTGAAAGTAACTTATCATTCTATTTTCATTTATTGTTTTGTTTTCAGGATTGGCAGTGGCTGAGGTAACTTGTGTGTACAAAGCAATAATCTCTGTCTTCTCTACCCTGACCTCCCATCCCTAGTGTACCAGAAACAGCTCAGTTTCATTATTCTATTTTACAAGTACTCCTGGGTGACTTTCTCCCTATCAGTAGAAGACTCTTGTTTCATGCAGTGTAGCTTCTCCCTTCCAGGGCTGTAAGTTGTTCACTTTATTCAAACATCCCTGTATCTCTTGCATCCCAGCTATCATGGTTGATAATGAAGTGATGTTATTAGAGACAACCTGTGTCAGTGGCATGACTTCTGTACCAAAAGGTTACAGAAACCTTTCCTTCCCAACTAGCCAGTGGTCTGAAATTTTTTTCTTTTGTGACACATATTTCAAGGAAGTTGATTAAAATTCTTATTGTAGTCTGGTGGCTCCTAATTGTAACCCTATCTAAGCAAAAGGCTGATATCTGAGTGTTGTGGGTTGAAGCCAACCTGGAAAGGAACTTCCTTGAAAATTTTATCTCCAATTACCCAGCCAAAAGCTGGAAGTGGGGCTTTGGCACAAGTAGCAGAGTGCTATCCTTGAGCCAAAAAGTTCTATTAGAGTTTCCAGGGTTTGGTTTCAAACCCCAACACACACACATATACTCACAGACTCTCTCTCTCTCTCTCTCTTTCTCTCTCTCTCTCTTACTGTGTCTCTTTTACTGTAGACAAGAAGTTACTAAATCATTATATCATGTCAGATATGGCCCACAATCCAAGTATTACCTCATGTACAATAAGTGCAATGTTTTAACCTATTCCCTGGCAAAAATAAACAAGTATTCAATCCATCCGGGTCATAGGTTTTTAGTTACTCCTCCTAAATTTCTATGCTCATTATTTAGGCTTATCTTCAAAAACTACCAGTTTGTATTAGCTTTGGCTTTTGCTATTGAAGGAATCAAAACAAATTCTCAACTTTTACACAACTTGACTCTGGGATTTGATATCTATGATGTGCAATTTGGAGATTGGCTAGCATTTAAAAATCCCTTCATTTGCCTCTTTGGGAACTACAAGAGTCCAAACTACTCCTGTATGAAAGAGAGCAAGTCCATAGCAGTGCTGATAGGACCATCAGGATTAACATCTACCCAGATTGTAATGATGCTAGGCCTCTGCTGTTTTCCACAGATGAGGGTGAGAAAGTGAGCAGATATTAAATAAATGTCCAATTTAGTGCCATTTCACATGAGAGGAAAGAATGATAGGAAGATACTAGATTTAGGATCCTATTGAATTTTGTGATATCCAAAAAAAATAGAGTTCACAATAATTTGATTGAGTCACATGCGTAGAAAAGAGGATAGAAAAGTTAGAGCAAAAAAAAAAAACACCAAAGTAATTCCTTTTTAAAGCATGAAATAGGAAATGATTTTAAAGTATGGAGCTATGATGACCAGTGTGCTGGTAGCTCATGCCTCTAATCCCAGTAACTCAAGAAATGTTTATGTCCAGTTAGTCAGCCAAAAGCCGACAGTGAATATGTGGTTCCATTGGCAGAGTGCTAGCCTTGAGAGGAAAAAGTCATGATAATGCATGAGGCCCTGAGTTCATTGTGCTCTACTGGCTAGCTTGCACATGCACAAACACACACTCATGCAAGATATTATGTTGAATGAAATCAAGCTCAGAAAGAAAGAGGACTTGTGTTCTCTCATATATGAAAGGTAGATCTAAAACATGACCATGAATTATGAAATAAGCATGAAATATATGCAAAGCCTTTTGGTATGTGCATGATCCATCTGGCTAGTTTATGCTACATATAGGGATTGAAGTCCATAACGTATTGTCTGACCAAATAACTGACAGTATAAAAATAAGTGAACAATAGAAAGCTGAAGCCTATCCTGTCTGATGGTGATAGATATTAAAGGTATCTGAAAAAGAGCAGAGGAATGGGGAATAGATGTAGATGGGTGGGAAAATACAAGATAATGTTCAATGTACCTATGTAAAAACAGACTTAGAAAAGTTGGAATGAATGTGGTTGCTAGAGATAGGAGTTATAGATAGAAATAATGACAGATATCAAAGGCATTGTATGAGTACATTTCAAAATTATTAAAAACAATTAAAATGTTTAAATGAGAATATGAATTTCCATCTAATTATACTGGTTACTTAATGTACTTCACGATAGTGATTGTGATAGATGGTAATATTCTCATTCATGGGCTGTCCAATTTTGATTTTTTTCAGCTTACCTTTGGGCCTTTTAATCAAGACCTGAGTGACCATTACAAGTTCCCTGCCCTGTATCAGATGGCCCAGAAGGACACATCAATAGCTACTGCCATGGTCTCCTTACTGATTCACTTCAACTGCAACTGGATGAATCTGTTTACCATTGAAGATTAGAAAGGTTTGTGGATTTTTCCTGCATTGAAAAAAGAAATGTCCAAGAACAGAGTTTCTATAGCCTTTGAGCTAGCTATTCCAACTCATGGTCTATCTTACACACTCAAAGTCACGTCCCTCTATAACCAGATTAATACATCCTCAGTAAATGTCCTCATCATATACAGTGATGATGAATACCTACTAGATTTAATGAGGTGTGTTCAGCAACTATTAATAAAAGGCAAAGTTTGTATCCTGAACTCACAGTGGGAATTAACCATCAGTAAGAGATATTTCATGCTAGGCTCATCCAATGTACCTCCCATTTTCTCACATCACCACCCAGATGTTTCTGGATTCACAGATTTTGTCAAGGCAATTAACCCTTCCACATACCCAGAAGACTTTTTCCTTGCTCAGTTGTGGTTTCTGTCTTTTAATTGCTCAGGTTTTGAGTCTGACCATGTAACATGGGAGAACTGTCCTCATGAGATCTCCATAGATGGGTTGCCTGGGCACATTTTTGACATGACTATGTCTGGAGAGAGTTACAATGTGTACAACACTATGTATGCTGTGGCCCATGCTCTCTATGAGATGCTTCTTTATTAGTCAAAAGTACAAACAGTGGGGAACAGGGAGAGTGCATTCCCCTGCACAGGTAAGGCCTTCTGTTTCTGATAGCACACACTGTCAGAATAGTAAATTTGTACAGCACTTTATTACCACATGAAATTAATTATTTTAGTTTTGTTCCCCAAAGTAAAGTAATTATATTTCTGTAAATGACTGTGAGGTTTTCTAGACGTGTTCTTGTGCTCTTAAGGAAAACAAGCCTAGAACACGCAATAAATTAATTCCATATTTCAATACATTCTTCTACTGACTAATAACCTGAACATACATGCAGATAATGTTTTGATAAGTGATTAGTACCTTTTCCATATGAGTTTCTAAGCATGACCTGCTGAGCAAAAGTATATTTTTAATAAGTGACCTAGTTTCATTCTCCTTTAGATAGTAAATCTTGAACAAGCTCAAACTATAACTCTAGACGCTAATGGAATTCACTGTGTGGAAAACTCTAACCAGACATCTGTGAATTCCTGCATTTATGATTATTTAAATGAAATAGGTTTCTCTTGAAAAAAGGACTTCTAGCACTTTGCTGAGTGACCAGCATTCAGGAAAATGATTTTTACTCCTTCAAAGATTTTCTTCTGGAGTGGTTCATCATGTGTCCATGCTTTTTTTGAATTCTCAATCAGAGATTAAAGACACTCAGGAGCTTTTTTTAATTCTTAATTCTAATTTTCTTAATTTCTGTCTAACCACTGGGATGTACTTCACCATAAGATGATGTCTCTTGTAGCTGCACCCTTTTCTGAAGAACACCCAATTTCAGAATCCTGCTGGAAATCGGGTGATTTTAGATGATAAAAACAAATTGGAAGCAGAGTGTGACATTGTGAACATTTGGAATTTTCCAGAAGGTCTTGATCTTCAGGTGAAAATAGAAATGTTTTCTCCATTTGTTCTACATGATCATCAACTCTCTTTATCTGAAGATATGGTACAGTGGGCCATAGGAACCAGAGAAGTGGGTTGGATTTAATTCTAATGATTTTAAGAACAAATACGTAAGTAAAATTCACACTTAAAATGTATACCTGATTGAATGTCAGCAACTGTCTCTGTAACATTAGCTACTCAGTTCTGAATATCCTGATTTGAAGTCAGGCCAAGCAGGAACACCTGTGAGATTCTTATCTTCATTTAACCACTGCAAAAGAGATCCTGGGTGCTGGCTGATGCTTCTAATCCTATCTACTTGGGTGATTGACATCCTCAGTTCTCAGATTAAAGCTCATTTTAGAGCCCCGCCAGGCAAGAAATCTGTGAGACTCTATGTCATTAAACTAACAAAAACTTAAGCTGGAGCTGTGGATCAAGTGGCCCTTTACTCATCTTGAATAAAACAACTCAAGGACACTGAGTTCAAGCTCCAGGATTAGCATCATCCAAGAAAAGTTCATTTGTTTAAAAATGTTAATTTTGAACATTATCATAAAATACAATTTACATGTTTCTTAGCAGGATTCTAACATTGATAAAGTATCTAAGGAATTGCTTCATGTGTTTGAAAGTTTTATTTGGTTCTGTCCTCTGGTTGGTTCATTTAATGATTAGTTAAGCTGTTACTTAGGTATCTTTCATTAGAGTAATCATTGAACGAGGTAGCATATAATCCTTTTGTGAATTTAAGTTGCTCAAATAATGGAACTTTTGCAATATTAGGAAAAGTGTAAACAGTTTCTGACACATGTCTGATTTTCCTCAGCCTGTACATTCTGTCTGCAGTAAGTTCTGTGGTCTTGGATTCAGGAAATCTCCTCAGGAGGGAAAGGCTGCCTGCTGCTTTGATTGCACCCCTCGCACAGAGAATGAGATGGCCAATGGGACAGGTAAGTTCACAGTAGAGGGAGAAATACTTGTTCTCTCCTAGTGCCCCACAAACCATGCAAAGCACTACTAAAGTTGTGTATAGGGGTTTCAGTCAATGTCCTCCTTCATTCACTTAGAAGTAATATAATTGCAACAATGGATGCTGCTCCTTAATGAAAAAAAAAACTAAAACAAAATCATGTCCTCTGAATTGTGTATAGGATTAACTTTTTCTAGTATATTGTATGCATATTTATTTAACTACTTAGTAATGTTAGCAAATTTTGTATCATATGAGGTGCAAAATACTTTTAAGAATGTGATCTACAAGTTTCTCAAAATTACTTTTACATTATAAAGATAGCACAAATCTTTATATCCTAATGCCCAGAACTGTTCTTAAAACAGAGCAGGTGCTCTGGTTTGGTACAAGTATTGTGCATGGCATGACTCTATAACTTCAAAGAATGATTATATTCTCTGTTCCCTTGTGCTTTACAGGTGAGTAGGAGAAGCAAATGTCACAATTACAAGGAAGGACCACAGTGCTCCTAGCTACATTGCACAGAGACATACAGAAAAATGCAAGATCCTCTAGTCATTTTAAATAAGGACATTGAGTTTTACACAAGAATCTGAGAATTATTATGAAAACACGAAGAGATATATAAAGTCATTGTTAGGACATTAGGGATGCTAAGAAACAATATGAATGGTATTCCTTGCAAGTAACTAGTTTCAACTAGACTTCTGGAAACAAGTGTAGGAACATGATGAAGTTATGAAAAAATAATGCTAAACATGTCTGGTAATACTTGGTCAAATGATTGTGCTCGTCATTATTGATGTACAAGAATTATTTTCTAGGGCGGGATTTTCTAATTGACTTTTAAGTAGTGAAAAGGGAATAATGGTGACTGTCCTCCTCACCAGATATGGAACAGTGTGTAAAGTGTCCAGATCACCAGTATGCCAGTGCAGAGAGACAAGTGTCTCCTAAGAGCTGCAAGTTTCCTGGCTTATGGAGAACCCCTGAGGACGGTCTTGGCCTGTGTGGCTCTTGGTTTATCTACAATCACAGCAGTTGTTCTTGGAGTCCTTGTGAAACATCACAACACCCCCATTGTCAAGGCTAATAATCTGGCTCTCAGCTACATCCTGCACATCTCTCTTATCTTCTATTTCCTCTATTCCTTGCTCTTTATTGGTCGTCCCAACACAGTCATGTGCATTCTACAGCAAACCACATTTGGAGTTGCATTTACTGTAGCTGTTTCTGTTTTCTTTGCCCAAACTGCAACGGTGGTTCTGATCTTCAAGGTCACTTCTCCAGGGAGAAGGATGATGTGGCTGCTGGTGTCAGGGGCTCCTAACTTCATCATTCCCATCTGCACTCTGATCCAGGTGACTTTCTGTGGACTCTGGCTGGGAACCTTTCCTCTATTCATTGAGACAGACACACACTCTGAACATGGCCACCTCATCATCCTGTGTAACAAGGGCTCACTCATTGCCTTTAAATGTGTCCTGGTATACCTGGGCTCCCTGGCCCTGGCCAGCTTCACTGTGGCTTTCCTCTTCCAGGAACCTGCTTGACACCTTCAATGAAGCCAAGTTCCTGACCTTCAGCATGCTGGAGTTCTGCATTGTGTGGCTCACCTTCCTGCCTGTCTACCACAGTGCGAAGGGCAAGGTCATGGTGGCTATGGAGGTATTCTCCATCTTTGGTCCAGTACAGGGCACCTGGGCTGCATTTTTGACCCCAAGTGCTCATCATCTTGTTAAGGACAGACAGAAATTGTCTTCATGTCTTCAGGGATAAAAGCCATTGAAGTCGAAATAAACATTGTTAAGACATACTCATATATTTGATTACTACATACAATTTCAGAACTAAATCTATAGTAATTTTCCAATTTTATGTTTGTTTATATTATGGAAATGTTACTTCAATGAATATTGCTTACATTTTTCTTACATATTTTTCATTCCATAATCTTTGTTCCAATTTTTGGTGTCTTTTGAGCTAAGTCCTAAGCGAAGGGCTAAGTGTACACATAATGAAAAACAACACTGGTATATTCTCTTCTTCTGCTACATCCATTCCAGAAGGAAGTTCAGGCACCCAGAAGGGGAGCAGCAGGATATTACCAAGATAGCCTCAAGAAATCACAGACGGGGAAGAGGAGGCCTTTCATCTCAGAGGATATAATCCTGGGTAATGATTCTTGAGAGTAGTTTTACTGTAACTACAATGAGGGGGAAAGGGAAAAAGAACAGCAGAGAGAAAAGGAGATGGGGGAGGGGAATGAAAAAGTGGAGAGAGTGGAGTAGGAGAGTGCAACAGACAGAGATGTAATAGACAGAGGGAAATGGGATTCAATGTATTGTTACTCTGAGTATGCACAGAAGGCAGATTTTTGACAATAAATGTTTAGGAATTTTGTATTTACTAGCCAGATGTTATTTCTTTCAGTTTCTTTTTTTGCATTGTTTTATTATTATTGTAAAGGAGATGTACAGAAGAATTACAATTACAAACATCATAGAAATATTACATTTCTTTTTGGACAATGTCACCCCATGCATCTCTTTGCCCCAGTTTTTCCTTCCCATCCCCACCTGCAATTTTCATCCTTCCTTTTCAAAACAGTGTCCAGAGAGTACCAACGCTTCATTTGTTTACCCTCCATTTGGTCCCTCCATTTCTGTGCCCCCACTCACACACCTAAAAACAATAAACGAATGAACAAGACCAAAGGGAATGAAAACAAAACTAACAACCATGAAAAACAAAACGTTGTTTCCCTTTACTTGAATTCGTTACAGTAAATAGCATTTTATATGATAGGATGCACATAGGTATTGCGCCTTAGTCTTCCTCTCCTATGAATATCTTCCATTGGTCTCACTCTGTTGGAATGCCTAGAGACAAAGTGTATAGGGCTCATCCTTTAATGTTTTAGTGTCAATCTTGCAGCTTGAACTCAGCGCCTGTTTACTGTCACTGAGCTTTTTTTAAAATTTGCTGATGGGGGCTGGGGATATAGCCTAGTGGCAAGAGTGCCTGCCTCGGATACACGAGGCCCTAGGTTCGATTCCCCAGCACCACATATACGGAAAACGGCCAGAAGCGGCGCTGTGGCTCAAGTGGCAGAGTGCTAGCCTTGAGCGGGAAGAAGCCAGGGACAGTGCTCAGGCCCTGAGTCCAAGGCCCAGGACTGGCCCAAAAAACAAACAACAACAAAAAAATTTGCTGATGGATAATACTCTACTACTTGAGCCACACATCCACTTCAGACTTCTTGGTGATTGACTGGAGATAAGAGTCTCACAAACTATTATGACCATTGTGGCTTTGAACCAAAATCCTCTGATCTCAGTCTCCTGAGAGAGAAGATAGGATTAGAGGCATGAGTCACTGGGTGCCTGGCTATTTCTTCCTGTTTTTATCCACGTCCCAGAAGATTTTGTGCTTCCTCAAAGTGCTGTTAAATATGATAGATCAGCCACACCTTTTAATTTAGTTCCAGTAGAATATCACACTCTTTTTGTTAGGTGACACAGAGCTGTCCAATGTCTGCATTTTCAATAGCACAGCTTTTATTTTGTTAAAATTTAAGTCTCAGTGAGCTGCCTGTATTGTATGAGTTTGAGCAAAGCTTTTCAAACTTTGTATACATACAATATTTCTTTAATCAATCAATAGAATATTCTTGTTTTATTTTTATTTCCTAAGCAATTAATGACTCAGAGATAGGGGAGTTTTATATAGATTTTATTCAAATTTTGGGAGGAATTTTGTTTTTAATTATTTCAACTTAAATTTCATTTATGTTGGTGAATTGGAATAAATTAAGGAAATGCAGAGATTTTGTTGAAATAGTTTTGTGAATATTGCTCTAGTGGAGACTTTACACAGTATCCCAAATCTCATGTACACATATTACCATGTCCTTGTGTAAAATGAAAAAAAATGTTATTTGTTCAATGTAAAAGCACAAAATATAATTCCATTCTGTACTTGACAGTCTTGATGTCTCATGATTATTTTGCTACTAGGTCACCTCAAACTCCTTATTTTATGTGTCTCTTAAATCACAACGTCTGATTTACACTTGCTTCTTATAAAGGACCTCTTTTGATTTACGATATATAGCCCCACATCACATGGTAACATCTACTCAGATGCTTTAAAGAAGTATTTTGAGGATAAATCACAAATAATTATGGTGAACAACATACAGGGGGAAAAGCCAGACTATCCCTTTCAGCCCTGGATTTGGAAATAGCTGATTCTCCCATTAGAATATAGGAGAGAATGCGGAGCATCGCACCCAGGGAAGAACACAATCTGGAAGAGATCACAAAGGAAAATGACAATGAATTCAAACATTTCAAAGTCGACCCAGTGAGGATGGAAAGCAGTGAGTCTTCTTTAGCTTAGAAAAGGAAGTAACTGTACCTGGATCCTCAGAACATGAGTACAAATTCAAAGGAAGATAATTAGCTGTTTTCCTCCTCATTCTCCCTGTCTCTAGTAAAAAAATCAAGGAAATTATTGCAAGAAAATCACTTCAAATAACTTTTAAAATCGCTAGGCCAAAAGCTGAATTGAGTTAGAAATGTAGAGAAGTCCAAGGCACACTGGCCTCGTAGAAAATTATCAGAGGACAGGATTATTTCTATTTGGTTCTCTCTGTGTGTGTGTGTGTGTGTGTGTCTGTGTCTGTGTCTGTGTCTGTGTCCTTCTCTATCAGTCTACCTATACAGCTATAGTATATATAATATGTAGTTGTATATATGTATTTAGTATATACATATACTTGTATGTATACATGTGTATATGTGTGCATATATATGTACACACACATATATAAATATATATGCATATATATGTGCACACAGGTTAGGTCCACCCAGGAATATTGGCCCTTGTTTTTTTTCTCTCCATCTATAACCAGCCGTAGACCCCCCACCCATCCCCTTTGTTCCCTCTGCATTCAAGACTGCACCTGGTCTTCCACCAGTACCTGTAGCCAAGGTAACAGGTCACCACCCACCTGCATGACAGTGGAGGTCCTCTCAGCTCTGAGATCACTTCCTTCTCCTCTGAGGTCACTCCCTCATTCACTTCAGTCATGCCTCCTTTCCTTCCCTTATGGAATCTCTCTTCATGAGTAGTCAGGCAGCTGTGTGCTAGGCCCTACTCTAGAGAAGAGCTCAGAAGTTTGTCCCTCCCAAATAAACTATTTTCTGCCAGAACTACATGGCTGTCTACTTTCACCAACCATATATAAATATACATACACCTATGCATGTGTGTGTATATATATACATACATACATTCTCTCTTTCTCTCTCTACATATGTATACATATGTGTGTTGTGTGTTTGTTTTGTCACAACAAATCTCTCTCTATATACATACATATGGAGAGAGAGCCCTAGCCTAGTTTGTTTCTGTGTATGTGTGTGCATGTGTCTATGCTCAGTGCCTGGATCAATACCATTACATGCTTATTTGATGTAATGTGTAAGGACAATCAGCTCCTTCCCAGATAATCCTCTGTAGCTAGAGTCTCTCCTTTCAGAATCCCTGCTCTGTCTATATCTAGGTTAAGGCTGGTCCTTCCAGAAGGAATCTGGTACTCTCTTCATGAATAAGACTTCTTTATTTCATTCACATAGTAATTGAGTCTTTGTGGTCCTCTTATCTAGAATCCTGTATTGTTTATCATGTTGAAATATATTTTTTGACTTTTATCATACAGTGTGTTTAATTGTAAATTTACAGGCATATTGTAGTTACAATAAATGAGGGAAGTCATGCAGCCTGGGATTTACTTGGGTCTGGCTTACTTTGCTTAATATATATTTTTTCCATGTCCTCCCATTTCCTCCCAAATAGTACAATATCTTAATTTGTGATGGAAGTATAGAATTCCATTGTGTACATATGCTACATTTTCTTGGTCTATTCATCCACTGAAGTCCTGGAAGCAATGGCTGGCTGCAGAGGCTCTTCTGGTTTATGAGTGAGCTATGTTCCCTCTGGCTGCAAAGGAAAACACATGAGGACACATAAGGCCGAGCAATGTGCTCATTGAATGTCTCCACTCACAGTTTCTTTCTCTGTGATCATACTTGCACCCATCTTCTCCAAAATACTATGTCCAGGAAGGCTTAAGCTGCAAATGACCTTCGGGTTTTTTTACCTTATTTTTCAAGCCCCAAAATATTAAAGAGCTAAAGCTTAAGATAAAACACTACAGCACAAAGAACAACAACAATGAAAAATTTTGTACAGCAACAAATAAAAGCAAGAATTGGCAAAGGGGATTATATCAAACTAAAACCTTTGGCACATGAAGAGCCAACAGACATTATATGGCCTAGAGATTTTGCATATTAAACACATGGTAAGGGATTAATAACCAGAATATGGTGGAAGCACAGAAACCTAAACTTCTAAGGAATAAACTGGATAACTGACTAATGGGAAAATAAATTTAAAGATTTCTCAAAACCAGAAGTATAGATGGCTCACAAAAGTATACAAAAATATACTAAACATCTTTGGGATGAGGAAAATGCAAAGCCAAATGACACTGAATTTTATGTCACTCCAGTGACAATGTCTATCCTACTATCTAGTAACAAATGCTGCCAAGAATGAAGAGAAAGAGCACACTTACACACGAATCATGGGAATTTTATTTCATCCATTATGGAAATCTGTATGTATATTCCACAAGAAACTATAAAAATATTTATGGTATTAATCACAGCCATGTGAAGCTCAGGCCCATTGCATGCATACATGTACACGTCTCAATAAGACCTCTGTACATATGCCACCAAGAATTTTCAAATTCAGTGATAAAATCCTGTATAATGCAATGAATATACAGGTATAATAGACCAGTATCAATCTCATTAGAAAGGCTTTTTTTACATTCTTCATTTTAAAATTTCTTGTACTGTTAAGCCCTTCATGTCTTTGTGATAGCCACAGCATGGTTATGGGCGATTGTAACATAATGTACATCCATCACTGCAGTTATGCACAGAGTATGTTCACTGCCCTGATGGACTTGTCTTCTCCACGGTGATAAAACTTTCTCCATTGAATTTGGGTCTAATTTATTTTGAGAAGAGGAAAACATAGAATTAAGAAGAATTTCATCAATTACTCTATGTTCTCAGAGAAGTGTATCAGGAAAGTAACCTTTTCTATGTTAGAAAGTTTAGTAAAAATGAGCTGTTTGAAGGTAAAAGTTCAGGATGGAAATGGACAACTCAATTTTGGTATTGGCCTTGACTTTTTGAAGAGAAATGGCAGCATTGTTGCTTCCTTGGGCAATAGTAACAGGGTGCATTTGTGGAGGACTGTGCACATAGAATTCTTGTTGAAACCTGCTTGAATCAACTAGTAATATCTGATGGCTGTAATGGACATTGGGTGTGTGAACTGACCCTGTGGATACAATGTACTAATATTGTATTCTGGCCATTTCCATGCACCATCTGATGCAATCCAGTTGCCTCATCCCAAATAGATTTCATGCAAAAAGTTTCTGAGCACAGATGTAGATGCAAATATATCAAAAATAACTTCATCCCAAGCCTCTTCTATCTGTGACCTTAGAGGAAATCATTGCTCCTAGGATGAAGGACGAGAATGGCAAGCATGTTTTCCAAAAAATATTTTTTTCTTGGATGCAAGGCCTCAGATGCAGAGCCCCAGGAAAGTGCTTTACACATTGTTCCTGGGGATTCACAAGACACTACAATGAAAGATGGACAATAGTGTATATCACTGTCAATAAAAAGAACATGTACACCTATACAAACATAAGAATATACATACCAGACACTGTGGGACTCACTTCCAGAGAGAATTTCAGGTTGGCAGATGATTCAGGGATGTGCCCTTTCATTTTCAAGTTCCTTCTTCTCCACCTTCTCCTCCTTGACAGGTCCTTGGCTGGCACTAGCTGCTTTTCCAAGATGAATCAGCCAGCAGTCATGGATGGTGATATGATGATTGCTGGGTTTTTCCCTCTCTACACCTTGGGAACAGATCACAGTAACAGCAGTGCTTCCAACTACAAAGAGAACATGCTGTAAGTAACACGTTGTATTTCCATTTCCTGTTTCTTTCTCAGGATGTGCAACAGGTGAGGGAACTCTAGATGCACACACGAATGCTGTCTGTCTTCTCTAACCTGACCTCCCATCCCTAGTGCACCGGAAAGAGCTCAGTTTAATTATTTTATCCTGTAACTGTTTTTGAGTAATTTCCTGCATGTTAGTCAGATAGGACTCTGATTGCCTTTCATATCGCTTCTCCATTGCATGTCTGGTAAGCTCTTCAATTTATGTCCACATCCCTGAATCTTCACCATCTCAGCTGTCATGGTGGATGATGAAGTGATGTTATGACAAACAACCTGAGTCAGTGGCAAAAGTTCAAAACTAAAAGGCTTCAAACACATTTCCTACCCCACAGCCCACTAGTCTGAGAAGGTTTCTTTGGTTACTCTTATATTTTGAGGACAATGATAAAATTCTTCTTCCACTCTAGTGGTTCACGGCTGTAAATCTAACTACTCAGGAAGCTGATAGCTGAAGACTGAGGTGTGAAGCCAGCCCAGGCATGAAAATACATGAGTATTTTATCACCAATTAATCACTCAAAATTTGGAACAGTAGCTGTGTCTCATGTGACAGAGTGCTAACCTTCAGCAAAAAACCTTGAGGACAATGAATTCAGACTCTTGATTTCAAACCATAACACACAGGTGCACATGCTCACACATTCCATCTCTCTTTCTCTGTCGGGCTGTCTGTCACTTCTCTCTCTCTTCATGTAGGCATGTAGTTACTGTTTCAAACTAGGCTCCGTATCATTATTTTGTGCCAGATATATTGCCCCAAATCCAGGTGTTGGCACGCAGTATGAATGATCCCTATGGAACAATTTCATCTGCAAAAAACAAGATCTACTTTTGTTATGCACATACGTGTCCTTGGCTTTTGATCTGCACTAGAGAGGATCACTAATAAATGAATGTACAAGATAAGAGAGAAAAAAAAAAAGGATGGAAAAGAAAAATGGCTATGAGGAACATCAAGAAATTCTAGAAGTCTATTTGAGTCCTCTTGTCTTAGAAATGTCATTTCCTGTATCATTTGTAGTATTTTTCAAATGCTGGTGTGATCATTGTAGCCTGAGGTTGCTGTCCACCATCAAGAGCCAAGATGAGCCGGATAGGAGTTAATCTTTTTCCTGCTATAGGAGATATATGTCACATCTATGTTTGTTTATCATTCTTTCTATTGTGCTTGTCTTGGAAACCTAGGGCTTTGGAAATATCCCTGAGCTTTTGTTGTTGTAGAATTTTCTCTTTATTTTATTGATTATTGCTGCTGGATTTTTATTTATTTTTGCCAGTTCTGGGTCTTGAACTCAGAGCCTGGAAACTGTCCCTGAGCTTCTTTTGCTCAAGACTAGCACTCTACCACTTGAGCCACAGAGCCACTTCTGGCTTTTTCTGTGTATGTGGTACTGAGGAATAAACCTAGGGCTTCATGCATGCTAGGTAAGCACTGTACTACTAATCCACATTCCCAGCCCATGGTGCTGTGTTTTGATTGTGTTTCTTTTTCTTCAACCTGATTATTTCATTCTTCCTACTAATTTGGGGTTTGGTTTGCTGGTTCTTTTAGATATAGTGTAGGTTTTCTAGTTCAGTATCTTTCCTATTGAGTTAAGAAAAGGTTGTTACAGTATCCTTTTAAGCCTTCCTTCACTATATCCATGGATTCTGATTATATTTTCATTTGTTCCTAGGTTCAGTTCATATCTTCAAATTTGGCATGAAAAACAATTTACTTTATCATTCACTAATTATTTAACTAAATTGAATTTTTTACTGTAATTATAATTTAACTATTGAATTATGGATGAGAAATTATTCATACCCATGCTATATACATAATTTCTGCCTAATATCTATCCTTATTACATGTGATCTGCATGTGTGCTCAATCTACTTCCGACAGTTAAAAACTGTGGCTGTTTGTTTGTTTGTTTTTTCCTATCCCATTCCATGATTCCTACTGA
The DNA here is from genome assembly GCF_023159225.1 of Perognathus longimembris pacificus. Lineage (NCBI taxonomy): Eukaryota > Metazoa > Chordata > Mammalia > Rodentia > Heteromyidae > Perognathus > Perognathus longimembris. The sequence continues at coordinate 44,634,462 of NC_063178.1, forward strand.
GAACATTCTGTATGTTATCAAGAGATGTTTTACTTATAAGTTGGTTGACATGTTATGTTAGTGTGTGTGAAAATCACTTGGTCAGCATGGAAATTAACTTTGATGCTTCCATGTTGATTTTGTCTGAATGATTTCTCCATAAATACTTCAGCTAGTATTCCACTGAGGACTACCTCAAAGTCTTCTAATAAAGTTCCGTGCTTGGCCAGTGTGTAAATATATATTCTGAGTTATTATTTCCTCTTGTAGATTTGATACCTTCTATTATTGCATAACAAATTTTCCACTTTTCATTTCTTTCATTGAAGTCTACTTGTGTGACATACTGCAGAATCTCCTGTTTCTTTTGGCTTTTATTGGCCTGAACTGCCTATACCACTCCTTTCTTGGGATCACTGAGGACCTCTGGTGTTGAAGTGAGTATCTTGGAATCAACCTATCATTTGGTTTGAGTTTTTGTTCATTCATCCATTCTAGTTCTCACAGGTAACATTTTCTGCATTTCCAATCCCAGTCATTGTTGACAGATCACGTCTCATTACTGCCATTATTTAAGTTTTTCTCCAGATATATTGAAGCTTCTTCCACTCTTTCTCTACTTTTAGAGACCTCCGTGGTTATTAAGTGAGCCTAATATTAATGTATTTTTATTTCTGAATTATGAGTTTTCATTTCTCTATTACAGATGTTCTCATAATTAAGGACCTTAAAATAGACTCCAGAAAAATATTTTGGGATAATTACAATAACCTGGGATAATAATACGGATGATAGAAAAAGAGAAAACACTTACACAGTCCATGAGTAAATGTACAGATATGTATAATGAAATATCTAAAATGAAATATTAAAACCAAATACAAATTGCAACTGCAGAGTATTCCTCTCACCATTTTCAGTATTGGAGATCTAATTTTACATTGTTCTACAGTAATTATGACACAAAGTTATATTAATAATTTTCCTTCTGCTTAAGAATTGTGTCTCGGTTTGCTAACACATTTACATGCTTAGACCATTCTCAGCCCCGTTATGCACACATTCTAATGGGTAAATTTTATACATTCATGTATATTTTTCCAGTTCGTTAGTGGCCTTTGGCCAGAATATTTTAGTATTTGTTGTAGAACAGGTCTGGTGAAATATATTCTCTTGATTGTGCTTGTGTGGGAATAACTTGTTGTAGATGTATGTATATGTATATGTATATATGTGCTGTATATATATATATACATATATTGCCTTTAGATATCTTATTTGCATTACTGTCTATATTAGGAACTTTAAATTCTGTCATTACATATAAGAACAAGCATTTCTATGTTTTGGCTTTCATAAACATCTATGGACTCTCTCAAATGCTAATATTTGCTTTTTGAAACACTGTTGCCAACTTTGGCAAAACGTTTTCAACATATCTTCATTGATACTTTCAAGTTACTGCTTAGTTTGTGTATGTTCACTTAGATTTTCTTCAAGCTCACTTTTTTCTTCTTCTTAGAAGACATAACTAACATGATAGGCTTCCATTGTGAAATTTCACGCATACAAATACTTTTCTTGAACCACTTTGTCCTTCATTTGGATTGCCATCTTGCCTCCATGCTTTTTTGAATAATGAAGTGTTGATTTCATATGAATTTCTTCAGAATGTGTGTGCACACACATTCACATGCGTGCCCCCCCCCACACACACCCTCACAGACATGGCAGGAAGAAACAAAGGTACTTTCATCTTCTATCGTCCCCTATGTTCCCTTCTTTCCAGTTTCTTAATCTAAATATGTTCAAAAGATAGTAGTAATCAGTACATTTTATGATGTTGGTCTTGGAACTTGAATTTCAATGTAAAGCTTACATACAATTCTCTCCTCATCACCCATATTTTAGGTGCCTCTCTCCATGAAGGTACTCAATGCTCGATGCATCCCTTTTTTTGTTATATAAATAAAAATAAAATTCCAATTTTTGCCAGTTCTGGGACTTGAACTCAGGGCCTGCACACTGTCCCTGTGCTTCTTTTGTTCACGAATGGCACTCTACCACATGTGCCACTTCTGGCTTTCCTGTGTATGTGGTATTGAGGAATCAAACCCAGGGATTCATGCATTTTAGACATGCCCTCTACCCCTAAGCCACATTCGCAGGAATAAGACATTATGTTGGAGATGAACTGAACAACTTGGGGAGGAAGTCTAAGGGTGAGGGAAAGTGGGAGAGAAATGAGAGAAGGGGTAACAAATTTGACAGGAAATTTACTCATGACCTTACATATTTAAGTGTAACTCCTTTGTCCATTACCTTTAAAATAAAATTAAATTTAAAAATAAAATAAAATAAAAATAAGATTCCCTTATCTGATATTTGAGCTCTTGTTCTGGTTGATATTGCAGAGAGAGCTGTTAAATATATTGGGTATGTGAGCAGAGATTCCTATAGAATCTTGCTTTAATTAAGTATGCTTCTGAAATATGCTCTTCAATTGAATATTTTTTGGTTAGCCTGACCTGCCACATAACCACATGACATAAACTCTGACTTAAAACACAGAAGTTTTTCACACAGGTGGAGCTCGGTTTCTCTGGTAATTATATAGGACTCTAGACATTACACACTAAAGCCAAAGGCATATTTGCATAAGAATGTTTAACAATGGAATAATAGCTATGTGTAGATGATCATATAAAATAATACTCTATGCAATGAACTCCAAGAAAAGGAGACGCGACATTTTTAGTTGTCATTGTTGCTGTTTTCATTTTCTTTTCCTTTATTCTTGTTTGGTTGTATGGGGGTGGGATTGAGTTTACAAAAAAAGTCAAAGAAGGTTGACAAAGTACAACAATGCTACTCACTAGACACTATGTGGAAAATGAACTGTTATATCTTGTGGGTGGGGACAGTAGGGAAAAATAATGAGAGAATGACAGAAGAGAATATATGGTTAAATAGAATTGTACTCATTATTCACTACCTGAAGCAGGTGACTGTAATCCCTCTCTGTATCAATACCACGATAAAATTAGAAAATCATAAAATAAAAGAAAAATGATTTAGCTGCTGTGCATATATATATATATATATATATATATATATATATATATATAGTGTCTCATGAAAGTCTATTCCAGTTGTAATGGACAAGAGGATTTTGCAGTGGTGCCTGAGGTAGCAAGGAATAAACAAACTCTGGTTATTGGTACAAGTAAGTTTCTGAATCTCATTCATAGCAAATTACCTTCATATCCTTATATAATCTTATATGCAAGCTTAATACAGTACAAACATCTTCCATACCAATTGAGGGGAATTTTTTTTTAAACATATTCCTTGGCATAGAAGCAAAGTTTCAGTCCAGCAAAATAATAAGTTTTGAAATACTTTGAAATTTCTGGGCTCATTACACAGGTTTACCTTCAAGATCTACCAGTGTGTTTTGGCCTTGATTGTTGCTATTGAAATGATCAATAAAACTCCTGATTTCTTACGTAACTTGACTCTGACATTTAACACCTCTAATGCTGAATTTAGGTTCTCAACAACATTTGAAATCTCTTCATTACAATTATTTATTTATTTAATTATTTATTAAATTTTGTTGACAAGTTGTTGTGCAAAAGGGGAAGAGTTACATAATGGGGCAGTGTGAACATTTCTTGTGCTATCTTACACCCTCGTTTTTCTTACCTTCCCTAGATCAGACAGGGATATATACAATACCCATACAATATCTAGTGTACCAAAAACATACACAGTAGCCACGTGGCATATGCCAAAGGAAATTCACCTAGAACTTCAAACATAATGTCAACAATAGTTTGCTTATCCTTGTCTTATATCATCATATATACATAGCTGTTGAGCTACTGTGATTCACCGAGAGGTCTATTTTAGACCTTTTTCTGTTTAGTAGTTGTTTAGTTTTAGATACATAATGTAAGGTCGCTGTCCCAAACCTGTGGAAATACCATTTGACAAGAAGATATTGTTTCACAGAATTGGTCTCTAATGTCCCCCCACCCCCACCTTAGCAGTCATATTTCAAGGAGACCATGCCCCTTTGTTCTCTGTGTTCTAGGCTTGTCTCACTCAACAATATTTGTTCAAGTTCTAAGCATTTCCCTGAGAATACCAATATTTTATCATTTCTAATCGCTATGTAGTATTCCATTGTGTATAGTTACCACATTTTTTAGATCCATTCATCTGTGGTGGGGCATCTGGGTTGTTTCCATATTTTGGCTATTGTGACTTGTGCAGCAATAAACATGGATGTGCAGATGTCTTTTTAATATCCTGAGATCTGTTGTTCAGGACCTAGGAGTGGTACGGATGGGTTATAGGGTAGGTCTATGTTGAACTTTTTGAGGAACCTCCATACTGTTCTCCAAAGTGGTTGTACTAATTTGCACTCCCACCAACATTGGAGAAGGGTTCCTCTTTCCCTGCATCCCCTCCAGCATTTGTTGTTGCCTGAGTTCAGAGTATAGGCCATTCTAACTGGAGTGTGGTGGTAGCTCAGGGCTGTTTTTATTTGCATTTCCTTCGTTGCCAGGGATGTTGAACATTTGCTCATATGCTTCTTTGCCATTTTTATCTCTTCTCCTGTGAAGTCTCTCTTTAGCTCCTTTGCCCCTTTAATAATTAGTTTACTGGGCTTGGAGGGGGTTAGTTTTTTGAGTTCTCTGTAGATGACAGATATTAGGCCTTTTTCTGTTGCTGTGTTGGTGAAGATGTTTTCCCATATGGTTGGCTGCCTTTCTAGTTTGTTGGCTATGTCTTTAGCTGTGCAGAAACTTTTTTTGTAGTAGTCCCATTTGTCAAGGCTCTCCCCTATCTGTTATGCCCCTGGGACTATATTCAGGAAGATCTGTCCTGTGCCTATAAGTTCTGGCATCTTTCCTACTCTGTCCTTCATTAGTTTCAGAGATTCCAGTCTGATGTTGAGGTCCTTGATCCATTTTGAGTTGATCTTGGTGCATGGTGATAGGCTAGGTCTACTTTGAGTTTTCTACATGTGGCTGCATAGTTTTCCTAGCACCAGGAGTTGAAGAGGCTATGTTTTTCCCATTGAATGTCTTTAACTCCTTTGTCCAATATCAGCTCATTGTAAGAATGCGGCTTTATTTCTGGGTATTCTATTCTATTCAATTGGTCTTCAGGTCTGTTTTTATACCAATACCAGGCTGTTTTTGTTATGATGGCTCTATAATAGAGCTTGAAATATGGTATTGTGATACCTCCTGCACTGCTTCTTTTGCCTAGAAATGTTTTGGCTATTCTAGGTCTTTTGCTGTTCCATATGCATTTATGGGTTGATTTCTCTATTCTAGTGATGAACGTAGCTGGGATATTGATGGTGATTGCATTGAATTTGTATAACATTTTGGGCAGTATGGCCATTTTCACTATATTGATTCTTCCTACCCATGATCATGGGAGCTCTTTCCATCTCATGTCTTTTGTTAGGTTAATCCCTAGGTAACTTATTCTTTTTATCTATTGTGAATGCTATTATTTCCATAATTTCCTTTTCTGCTTGTGCATTGCTGGTGTACACAAAATCTGCTGATCTTTGTGTGCTGATTTTGTATTCTACTACTTTGCCAGGATGGTTTATTAGGTGTAAGAAATTGGGGACTGATTTTTTTGGTCCTTCAGATATAAGATCATGTCATATGTGAATAGGGATAGTTTGATTTCTTCTTTGCCCATGTGGATCCCTTTGGTGTCCTCCTCTTGCCTTATTGCTATAGCTAGGGATTCCAGAAGTATATTGAATAGAAGCGGGGAGAGTGGGCATCATTGTCTTGTTCCTGAGTTCAGGGGAAATGGTTTTAGTTTCTCCCTATTTGATATGATATTAGCAGTTGGTCTGATATATATGGCTTTTATTGTTTTAAAGAATGTTCCCTCTATTCCTGTTCTCTCCAGGGCTTTTAATATGTATGGGTGTTGTATTTTGTCAAGGGTTTTTTTGGGCATTGGCTGAGATGATGATGTGGCTCTTGGTCTTAGCTCTGTTGTGGTGAATTACGTTTATTGATTTGCGGATGTTGAACCATCCTTGGGTCTGTGGGATGAAGCCTACTTGATCGTGATGTATGATTTTCTTGATCAGTCTCTGGATCCTGTTAGCTAATACTTTGCTGTTTTGAGTTTTTATTAGCTCTGTCTCTCTCATTTTTTAGGGAAATGGAATCACACATTTGAAGGGGAGAGACAAGACGGAATGTCAGGGAATTTGAATACTCCTTCATGGCATGCTGCAAAGGAGGAGGCAGAAGAGTTGAGGAGCTAAGACTGTGTAGCTCCTACACGTTCACAAGTGCCCGGTGCAGGGTTGGAGGTTATTAGGATGCTTGTAATTCTGCTTCCCCCTTGTGGGTAAATAGTTATCAGAGCTTTTTGAAAGTTCCTCTAATAAATTATACAGTGGCCTTTTAATATCTGGCAGTAAGGGTTTTTTAGAATGTCTGCTCAGGAGCAGAGAGCCCTGATTTGGAATGGCAAATGTCTAGCCTAAAAATAAATCTGGGTTCTAAGAAATTAAGGGTGTGTGTGTGTGTGTGTGTGTGTGTGTGTGTGTGTGTGTGTGTGTGTATGTGTGTGTGTGTGAAATAGAGAACTCTGAATGTCAAAAATATATGGTGAATAGATCCTGGAATTGGAAATGCTGATATTTCCTTTTCTTTTTCAATGTTTTAAATAAAGGATGAATCTAAACAGACTTATCCGCCCATATGGTTGGCTTTTCTTTTTTTTTTTGGCATTTTTCTTTTAGGTTTGTTTTATTTAAGTTTAATGTTAATTTCATGCTGTGTTTCAGTAAGAACAATACAGATTCTGTATCTGTGGCTCCAGTCAGATATCCAGTAGTACAAATTAGCTTCAAGTTACACATACTGAACAAAAGAGGTTGAGCAAGCGAAGGAGAGGGAGAGAAGAAGGGAGGGGAGGAGGAAGGAAGAAGGGATGGCAGGGGAGAGGGAAGGAGAAGAAACAAAGAACTGAACATGCATGCAGGCTTCTCCATATCACCTTCAATGCTAACCTGCTTCGGAGGGAGAGAAAAAGTAGGCAAGAATGAGCAGCCACGGATTGGTGAACTGTTACCAGCACTCACTTTTCAGCCAACACTTAAGCAGAGTTGGAAACACTTTTTACAGCAAAACCATCGCAACAAACTCCCCACCCTAAACAATCTTTAACCACTTCAAGTTAACACCCAATTAAATTTAAACAGTGGTATAAAATTTGATTTAAACAATTAGAAAAAGGAAAAATGATTCACATATGCCTCTTTCGTGTGATCAATCTCTTTTTTAAGATGCATCACCTAGGAGTCTAATGGCTTTGAAATGTAATTTCCATTTCCAATGATCTTGCCACTTCTGGCATGGAGACAATACAGTAATGCTGAAAAAGCCTCTATACAGTCCTGTTAGTGTCTTAAAGAATCTAAAAGCTGGGACCAGTAAAATCCACAGAAGTTCACTCTTGCCTTTAAGAACTTTTGAAAACTGTTTAAAAAAAAAACAAAACTGGGCAGGAACCTAAATTCTGAGACCAAATGTGAAAGTCAGATTTTGTGGTTCTCAGTGGCAATGGGGACTTTCCAAGGGAAGGGGTGGGGAGGACTGGGGTATTCAGAGATTGTTTCTCTTGTTGGCTTTTCTGTCTCACTGATTTTCATCTACCACATCCTGCAGCGCTTCCTTATTCTGCTCTTCACCGTCCCTGCATGTCTGAAGTCCATAGTGTCAGATTATCACATAACAACTGCACGATAAGTGTAGAGTCCTTATAGCTTTCTTCACTCAGAGTATCCAGATCTGCAATTGCATCATCAAAAGCTGCTTTTGCCAACCTGCAGGCCCTGTCAGGAGAATTAAAAATTTCATAGTAGAATACGGAAAAGTTGAGAGCAAGACCTAAACGAATTGGATGCGTTGGTGGAAGTTCTGTCATTGCAATATCACTAGCAGCTTTATAAGCCACTAGGCTGTTTTCCACTGCCTCCTTCCGGTCTTTTCCTGTGGCAAATTCAGCCAGATACCTGTGGTAGTCCCCTTTCATTTTATAATAGAAAACATTGGACTCGCCAGTGTTAGCTGCTGGAATATGGTGTTTGTCGAGTACATCCAGAATGTCACAACAGATTAACTTTACTTCAGTCTCAACCATTTGCCGATATTCCTGAATTATTTTTAGTTTGTTTTCTCCTCCCTTGTTTTCTTTTTTCTGTTCGATGCTGCTAATTATTCTCCAGGAGGCTCTACTAGCTCCAATCACATTTTTATACGCAACAGATAGGAGATTTCTTTCTTCAACTGTCAGCTCCACATCCATTCCTGCTACTTTCTTCATTGATTCCACCATTTCGTCGTATCGCTCAGCCTGCTCAGCCAGCTTCGCCTGGGACACCAGAGCTTCCCGATCATCCATAGCGGCAGCGGCTCCGGCAGGGTCTGCGGGAAGGATGGAAGCGGATTGCGTCTACCACTCTCTCTCCCTCTCGCTCTGCATCCAGGCAGCAAAAATGGCGGCACCTCCATCCCTGGTTAGCTTTTCAATATTCTCTTTTGGAGAAATTCCAAAATAAAAAATTAGGATGAAATCAGTTGGTTCTTTTTGCTTCATGTTTGTACTTCCTGTTAGTTATTATTGGTTGACTCTGCTTTTTCTTTCCAAACTCTGGAGTAGGGTAGGAATACTAGGGTCTAAGAAGCCTGAATTCTGCTTCTAACACAGAGAAAAGAAGCATAACTCCACAAGGCCACTGCAGAGTCTGACTTACAGTCTGTGCTTCCTGCTCCTTCAGCTTTGAGGTTGCTATAGGGCCAGATCTGAAGATCGCATCATTTGTTTATTTCATTTATTTATAGTGATTGATTCTTATGGACACGTGGACTTTACGTTTTTACCCAACCATATTTTTCCAATATTTCCTGAGGGACAAAACAAATTAAAAAAGAAAATAAATGTTAATTTCCATCCATCATCCTGTGTGGTGATTATAATCCCAATCATCTCGCTTTTCATCAATAATTGTAATATGAATTCCAATGAAGAGGGAGATAGAAAATCCTCCTGTCCATGGGTATCGATATCTGAATCCAATCAATAGATCAATGCAAATGGTGGGAAATGGACACCATCAGGGTTTGATGACCAACTCATGGAGGAAAGAGGAAACAAAAAGAAAGGGGAAATATTATACACTAACAATAATAGGGTAATCTAAATTACATTAAAATTATAAAAAAAAGAATTATAAATTACATGCAAATTATAAATAATTGTAATAATCATGAATTATATAAATTATCAATGATTTATAATTCTTATATACTATGTGTGATAATACATACGTAATAGGTATAAAAAGACATACGAATTTATTACATATGGAAATATATGTAATAGACATGAAATGACGTACAAATAAGAGATATCACATATAAATATATATGAAAGTAAGATGCACATAAATACATAATATACCACATGCAACGTGGGACAGAATAAATCTATATATACATATAAAGAATAATAGATGATGTACATCATAGAATATGTATAATTAAAAATAAAAGATACTGAACAATGATGCCACATCAATCACAGGGCATAATAATTATACTAATAATATATTTAGGAAAATTACAATATGGATAACATATATACAGTATACATAATTATAACAATAATAAATTATATATAATTTATAAATACAATAATTATAACAAATATAAGTTATATAGAAATCGTACATAACTATAATAATTACTAATTATTAGTAATTGACAATAGTAATGCCAAAAAAATAAAAGCCAACCATATGGGCGGATAAGTCTGTTTAGATTCATCCTTTATTTAAAACATTGAAAAAGGGGCTGGGGATATAGCCTAGCGGCAAGAGTGCCTGCCTCGGATACATGAGGCCCTAGGTTCGATTCCCCAGCACCACATATACAGAAAACGGCCAGAAGGAGCGCTGTGGCTCAAGTGGCAGAGTGCTAGCCTTGAGTGGGAAGAAGCCAGGGACAGTGCTCAGGCCCTGAGTCCAAGGCCCAGGACTGGCAAAAAAAAAAAAAAAAAACATTGAAAAAGAAAAGGAAATATCAGGTAATTGACAATAATAAATAATAAATAATGTGAAATAATAAATAATCATAAAGCAAATAAGTATAATTTTAAAGAATTATAATTCTAAATTACATAAAAATTGTAAATAATTGTAATCATAAATTAGATAAATTATAATAATAATATTTTTTTAAATTATAAATATAAATCACGTTAACAGATACATAATTATACATTACTAATAAATTATACTTAGAATAACAATAAATAATTACAAATTTTATATAAATTACAAATAATTATACATTCTTAATTATAACTACAATTCATTACAAGGATATATTATAAATTACTATAAAACTGTACGTTAATTATAAATAATTATGATTATAAATTATGTATAATTTTTAAATTATTAATAATTATAATCATGATTCTAAATGACATTAAAATTATACATAATAGTAATTGTTCAATATATACACATCATAATGATAAATGACAATAAATTATATACACACCAAAAATAATGATCATCATAAATTATGTATATTGACAAGTAATTATGATTATACCCATTATAAATTATATGTAAATTATAACTTATCATAAATTATCAATAATCATTATTATGACAAATAATTATGTTATAGATAAATTATAAATAATTATAATCTTACATTATATATTGATTATACATAATTACAATCATTATAAATTATACATAACTTGTAATTACAGTAATTTCAAATTATATATAATTAATAATTATAATGAATATGAATAATTATAATGATATATTATATGTAATTATTACCAAACATTATATAGAAATTATATAATTATAAATAATTAATAATTATAAGTACAAATCACAATTACGATTAATTACTCTTATAAATTACGTAGAAAGGATGAACCACAGGATGGAGGACAATGATGTCACCACCCAGAATTGTGGGTAATCAATACCCTGCCCTGTTTCGCATGCACACTGGAGCCCAGAGGGTCCCCACTAGGCAGTCCAGCCTGCTGTGCATGTCCAAAAACATCTGGTCCCCCTCCGCCCGGAGGTTCAAACTGTTGCACATGCGCAATGGTGCCTGATCCCCCTCTGCTCAGCAGTCCAACCTGCTGCACACCTGCAGTTTGCCTGGCGCCTCCCCGCTGGGCGGTCCAGCGTGCTGCCTACCTGCAGTGGCACCTGGAGGCTCCCCGCTTCACACTGCAGCCTGTCATGGTGCACTAACACCTGGTAACTCCCTGCTCCGCAGTGTAGGCTGTTGCACATGCACACTGGCACTGGGAAGCTCCCACGTGGCGGTCTAGCCTGCTGCACACATGCGGTGACACCTGGTCCACTCCTGCTGTGCACACGAAGTGAAGCCTCCTTGGCTGTGTTGCATCCCCAGCCCCACTGGCCCATGCGCAGCAGGCTGGTGTGGAGGGCGGTGGTCACCGCCTGATGACACAACAAGCGGCATTCTGTTCACTGTGATGATGCCAGGAAGTGAAGCAGTTGAAGCTGTGGCGGTGGCGGCTGGCGGAGCAGGTTTCCACAGATGAAGTGGATGTGGCCTCCTCCATGACAACGCCCCCTCCCTATCAGCGGATACCTGCAGTGGGTGCCTGGGCTTGTGCGAAGCGCCTTTAAGCTGCGGGTCTGGGGTCGAGAAGCCAGGAAGCCCGGGATTTGAGTGCTTGAGGGAGCAGGGCCAGGAGGATGGGAAGCCTTCTGTGGGCAGGGCCTAGGGGCAGTGAGGCGCTTGGGGGCGTGGTCTAGGGTCCGTGCATTGGCATGGGGGCGGGGCCGGGTGGGACATCCTTGTGATATGGTGGGCGGGGTCCTGCGGGCATTAGCGACTCCGGGGCGGGGCCTGGGGGAAGTGAGGCTCCAAGTGGAGTCCTAGGGGCATCCTGAGGTGGCTGGCAGGGCCCAGTGGGCCTCAGCACCTGGGGGTGGGGCCTAGGGGACTTGAAGCTTGTCGAGGTGCCCAGAAACATCATTGTGACGTGGTGGGTGGGGCTTAAGAAAATGGAGGAGTGTGCCTGGTGTGGTGTCACAGTGGGCGTGGCCATAGAGCTGGACTGTCGTTGGGGCATGGGTGGCCTGGCCTGCCTGAGGCTTTGGGGTCAAGGCCTGATAGGAAGTGGAGTATAGGGGGTTTGGCTTGGTAAGAGGTGAGGCCTTGGGGGTGTGGCCTACCAAGAGGTGGTTCTTGGGGCCAAGACCTGGCTGGAGTGAAGAGGCTGTTTTGCTGGGGGCGTGGCCTGGCTGGTTTGAGGGCTTGGAGGAGTGGCCCAGTTGGAGGTGAAGCCTTGGGGTCATGGCCTGCCTGATCTGAGGGCTTGCGGGCATGGACTGGCAGGGGGAGGCCTTGGGGGCATGGCATGGTTGGCAGAAGTGGTGTCACTGGGGGCGTGGCCTGGCAGAAGTGATGATTTTGGGTGGGGGCATTGCCTGGCATCCCTGTGCTCCTCAGGGGCGTGGCCTTGCTTATTACAGTTTTATTGACTTCTATCCTGTTTACATTCGTATTTATTTATTTATAACTTATGTATTTTAACATTTATCAGTTACTTATGATTTATAGTGTTTATCATTTATAGTGTTTACCATTTATAATGCTTATCATTTATAATATTTGTTATTTGTTATGTGATTTGTTTATTTACTTATAATTTATATTAGTTATTATTTAAAGTGTTTATCATTTATAATGTTTATCATTTATTGCTTATTAGTGATTTACTGATTCATATTTTATTTATATTTGTTTTTATTTATTTATAAAATTATAATACTTATTCATTATTTACTTATGATTTACAGTATTTATCATTTACAGTGTTTAATCTTTATAGTATTTATTTGTATTTACATATTTGTATTTAATTATTTATACCTTATTTATTATAACATTTATCATTTACTTAAGATTTATAGTATTCATCATCTACAGTGTTTATCATTTATAATATTTTTATTTATTGGTAATTGATTTTAATATTGTGACATTATTTTTTATTTATTTTCTAGAAGTTGAAAAGTTCTGGAAGTCTTTGGAAAACATGAAGAATAAACAACCAGAACTCAGCAGAATGTGGTCTTCATTTCCTTTTTTTTCTCCTCTATTTCTATTTATTTCTCCAGGCCCTGAGATCATTGTATTATGAAATGTCTGGTGTCAGAGAGATAGACAAGGAGACAGACAGACTCACAGGCAGACAGACATATAGACACATACACAGACAGACTCAGAGACAGACCGGTGGACAAGGAGACAGAAAGACAAACTCACAGCTAGACACAGACAGACAGGGAGACAGACTCACAGACAGAAAAGACAGACCTGCATACATTGGAAGGCAGACACACAAACAGAGACAACAGAGACAGACATGGAGACAGACACAGAGACTTACACATAGACACACACATATAGGCATAGACAGACTCAGGTAGACAGACACATAGACAAGGAGACAGAAAGACAGACTTGCAGCTAGACAGACAGACAGGGAGACAAACTCACAAACCAACATAGAAAAGACAGACAGACACACAGTGGAAGATAGACAGGCAGACAGACAGACACACCGGCAAAGAGACTCACAGACAGGCAGGTGCAGAGAGGAGGCCCAGAGGCACACAGACAGATACAGCGACAGATAGATAGACAAGAAGACAGACTTACAGGTAGACAGACACACAGAAATACAGACACACACACATTTTAAGACAGACGCAGAGACACACAGACACAGACCGACACATACATTGGAAGACAGACAAGGAGACAGACAGATACACAGAGACAGACAGACATACTGAAAGATACAGACACAGAAAGACAGACAGGCAGACACATACATTGGAAGACAGAGATAGACAAGGAGACAGAGACAGATAGACAGGGAGACACAGGCAGACAGAAAAGATAGACACATACATTGGAAGAAAGACACACAGACACAGGCATAGACCAGAAGACAGACAGATGAGGAGACAGAAAGACAGACTCCCAGGTAGACACAGACAGAGACAGACATAGGTGGACAGACAGACACAGAGACCGAGACTCACAGACAGGCAGATGCAGAGAGGAGGCCCAGAGACACTGAGACAGACAGGCTGAGGGACAGACAGGCGGGCCAACACACAGATAGACAGACACATAGATAGGCAAGGAGACAGACAGACACATACATTGGAACACAGACACAGACAGACAGACACAGACTCAGACAGACAGACACAGGCATAAACAGGAAGACAGACAAGGAGAGAGTCTGACAGGCAGACAGACAGACACATTCATTGGAAGACAGACACACAGACAGGTAGGTGTAGAGAGGAGGCCCAGAGACACACAGACACAGCAACAGACTCACAGACACACATAGACAGACGGACACAGAAAGACAGATGAGGAGACAGACACATACATTAGACGACAAAAAGACAGACACAGAGACACAGATATAGATAGGAAGACAAACAGACAAGGAGACAGACTCACAGGTAGACAAAGACAGGCACAGAGACAGACAGGCAGACAGGGAGACAGATGCACAGACAGTTACATACATTGGAAGACAGACACAGAGAAAGACAGGGCAGACAGACAGGTACACAGATAACAGACAGAGAGGTACACTGGAAGACAGACAAGTGGACGCAGACAGACAGGTAGACAGGCTGACAGATAGACAGGGAGACACAGAGACAGACAGATAAACACACAGACAGACACACAGACACATAGACAGGCAAGGAGACAGACAGGGAGGCACATACATTGGACACAGACACAGATAGACACAGACGCAGACAGACAGACACAGGCATAGACAGGAAGACAGACAAGGAGACAGACTCACAGGAAGACTGACAGACAAATACATTGGAAGACAGACACACAGACAGGCATAGAGAGGAGGCCCAGAGACACACAGACACACAGAAAGTCAGACACACATAGACAGATGGACACAGAGACAGACAGATGAGGAGACAGACAGACAGGCAGACAGGGAGACAGACACAGAGACAGACACATACATTGGAAGACAGACACAGAGACATACAAGGAGATCAGACAGACTGACTCACAGACAGGGCAGACAGACAGGTAAACAGATAACAGACAGACAGATACACTGTAAGACAGACAAGTGGACGCAGACGGACAGGTAGACAGGCAGATAGACAGGAAGACAGAGACAAACAGACACAGAGATGGACAGACAAATGGGCAAGGAGACAGACTCACAGGTTGACACACAGAGACAGACAGGCAGGTAGACACAGACAGACACAAAGACAGACAGGCAGACAGACACAGAGGTGGAGGACAGACGGATGGACGGACGGATGGGTAGACAGGC
Organism: Perognathus longimembris pacificus; assembly: GCF_023159225.1. Lineage (NCBI taxonomy): Eukaryota > Metazoa > Chordata > Mammalia > Rodentia > Heteromyidae > Perognathus > Perognathus longimembris. The sequence goes on from NC_063178.1 coordinate 44,649,945, forward strand.
CTAGTGCGACACCTCTTTCCGTCTTCCTGTCGATGTGTATGTGTCTGTCTGTCTGCCTATCTATGGGGTCTGCATGGCTGTTTGTCCGTCTGCCTGGGAGGGTGCTGATTGCTAAATCCTCCCCCGACACACAGCTGGGGAAACTGAGTCCCGACCCCATCCCATCACTAAATATAGGCAGAATATATAAAAATATCCTGTATACAAATATAAAATTTGATAAAATATATTAGTACGTCTATATTTTAACATTTTATATACCTTGTGCTTTATATTTACATATATTGATATATACTTATATTTTATAGTAATATTTATATTTTATATTTATTTATATTTATATTTTATATTTATATATACTTCTATATTATACATATTTATATTTTATATTTATATACTTGTATTTAATATTTATACATTTTATACTTATATTTATAATTTATCTTTATATATTTATATTTTATAATTATACATTTTATGTTTTATACTTATATTTTATATATACTCACATATCTTCCATTCCATAGGCTTTCACAGATGTTATATGGTTCATCGTGTTTTATCGGCTCCACATGCATTGCATTGTAACCTGCTCCAGGTTTTGAGGACACAAAACGTTCATATATATTAATTTTCATAGATTCCGTACAGATTATATTTTATATTTTGTGCTTTCATATGTTTTCACATGCGATATTTTTCATGTTTTATTTTATTTCTTAAATATGTATATATATATCTGGGTAACTGCAGCCGAAAGACAGGACACGTGGGACGCAGAGGCGAGTGGACCAATGCACACTTTGTTTTAGGAGGGCCAGGATTTATATAGGGTTAGAAATCAATTCAAAACTTCTAGAGGGCTGGTAGTATGTCCTAGTGGCAAGAGTGCTTGCTTCCTACATATGAAGCTCTCCATTCGATTCCCCAGCACCACATATATAGAAAACGGCCAGAGGGGGTGCGGTGGCTCAGGTGGCAGAGTGCTAGCCTTGAGCAGGAAGAAGCCAGGGACAGTGCTCAGGCCCTGAGACCAAGGCCCAGGACTGGCCAAAAAAAAACAAAACAAAACAACAACAAAAAAACTTCTAGAATAAAATTAATACAGAAAGATATCCATATCAGTACCAAAGGTGGGTATGTCACTACTTACAAAGGAAGTCCCTACAACTAAGGGTGTCACTACTACAAAGGATCAAACCAGTCAAGGCAAAACAACGCTATCACCTAGCTACTATTTCCTCAAGACTAATTATCTTAGACCATTGGCTTCCCTATTTACTGTAAAAAGCTTTCCCTGGAGCAGCTGGGCAAACAAGTCTCCCCAGGGAGGCTCGGTACTGGAGGGAAGGGAGTCCCATGACAAAGTGGCTTCCTTTAGCCAACAAACACAGGAGACTTTAATGGAGATGTTTCCACATAGGCCTCTTAGATTGCTAATAAGGCATCAGAATATCTGTTCTGAGGCTAAGTCCCCCACTGGTCAGAGAAGTCAGTGGAATTACAGTAGCACTCCACAAAGCACTCTTCCAGGTAAGTGTGTGTTTCACAAATCACTGAAGGCAGGCACACAGATGGCTCTAAGAAAAATACTGATGGATGGAGGATTGGGAAAAAGTGGTACAGATTGTGGGTTTCTCAGACAATTGATGTGTAACTGTCCATCTTCCTTTTACACTCAAATGGTTAAATGGAAGATGTATGCACAACTTGGAATTATGTTCCTTATATCTTTTCTGTTATGAAAGGCAATATCTTGCTTGACTCCAGGAGAGAAGGACATTCAGGTGATCTGAGTTCAAGTCATCATGTCCAGAAGAGCCTTAAGGCAAGTGCTAACAGCCCGGAGCTACAAAGAGAAAAAGAAGGTGGAAGGTTTCATCTCATGTTGTTTTCAGTTCTAACAACCTATGAGTTTAAACTTACAAGATTTTCCTCAGTCCTCTGTGAAATTTGACAACTCGAATGTCAATTGAACTATCATTCTGATCTGGATTGTATTTCTCTGTTTTGTGTTTTAATAAATTATCTAATCATGGCCATTGTCTTTTGTTGTCATGGGGCTAGCTCTCTATCACTTTGAGCCACAGCTCAACTTCCAGTGTTCTCATAGTTAATTGGAGGTAGGGTTAGCTGTGAACCAGGATCTGATCTTCAGATCTCAGATTCCTGAGTAGGTGGGATTGCACGCAAGAGCCCTCACCTCCAGGCTTCCCTTGTCATTTTAAATAGGATTCACTGAATTACAGAAGGCTTTGAATTGAAGTTGATTCAAAGTGTGCTAGATGGCTTAATTGCTCACCTTAATGTCAAGAGCTACAGAGTCCAGATTCTCTTTCAGAACTACACAAGTCAGCATAAAGCATCTTAGCCCTGACTGTGCAGATTTCATCAGCCTCTCTGAAAACTATGGGATGTCCACTTGATTTTTAAAAATTCAAGTGTTCCTCATATAATGTAATAGCTATAGCCATTGCCCCAAGGACTATTGAAGCCTTTCTTCAGATGAATATACTTGAATGTAAGCTGTCACATCAAAACTGACAATTAATAAAATACATATTGTACATATCTAAGTGTAAACTGAGGTGCAAATAAGTTCAGTAACAAGGCCCCACATATTTGGGAACTAGACAGTGAATTTAATAATCTATAGACTACAACTGAACTGTAGACCATGAGTCTTTAACATAGAGAAGGTGACTCACATGATCTCTGTTTTATATTTCTCACCATTTCAGTGTCTTGCCTGTGTAGCAAATATTGTTGAACACCAAGCATCTATTCTCACTCAGTTTCAAGGGGTTAGAAGTCCAGGAGAAGCTTGTGGGGGGGGGGTGAGTAAGGAGCTCAGGAAACAACTGAAGTTTTCTGTTAGGGCCATGGTCATCACCAGGCTTGACTGCTTCCCAGCTCATGTCCCCCAGCCATCATCTGGAAGCTGCATCTCCTTGTCATGGGGCTTTTTCCATAGACTGCTCACACATGCAGTTGTTTCACCAGGAGCAAAGAGTGTTAGAGAGAGATATAGAGAGATGTCACAGTGAGAGTAACAGCCATTTATAACTTAGTATCAGAAGTCATACTTCATCATTTCTGTCCCTTTGTATTCATTAGATGCAAAGACTAGATCTGTCCACATCTGAAAAATGAGGCAGGTGATTGTCAGAATTGGCGCAGTTTTGACCTGGGACTTCCTTTTAGAGTACTTTCTGTTAAAGGGAACTGCTCATTTAATGACTTGCAGTCCTGAATTGAAGGAACAATCTAAACCTCACC